>NC_056745.1:1249939817-1250142816 GCF_019279795.1 Protopterus annectens
CGCGCAGATGTCTATGTCGAAACTGTCTCATAAGTAAAACACAGTCAACATAGCAAATCAATACAAAACAGCAACGGAGAGCTCGGTGTCCCCGTTGCTGTGTTGTACAACCTGTCCCGCTATGTTAAATGTGTGTAGCAGAGCGAGACTGCCCCAAAGTAAGCAACGGACATCACCGTGGCTCAATTAAAGCTGTCACGCTATGTTAAACCCATGTAACATAGCGAGACAGGTTATAAATACTGAGGTATACTAATGGAAATAGGTCCGTGCGACCGGACCGTGTGCCATTACTATAACCTGATCTACAATGGGCACGCTGGCCAATCAGCGTGCATGGTCAGGAATAATGCGGTATATGGTATAATAGACATGGACAAACCGCGCCCATGTTCCTCGCCTGACATTCGCATACGGTCAGGCAGCCCTTCGCATATCAGGGCGGACAAGACCAAACCCTGAGCAAATTCTGTTACAGGAACAATTTGACAATCAAAGACCTAGATGCATTGGGGCCAAAGCCCTCAGATCTGAATATCCCTCTTGCGTCACGCCATATGCATCCTGGGTCAAGAGCAGTAGGAATAAGGAATGAGTGACATGTAGTACCGCACTTTTCCCAGCAGGAATGGATGCCTGTGACGGTAAGTGAGTCGCGAGGGGGATATGTTAATGTAGCTATGTACCATGGGCATGCGTACTATAAATGAGACAGAACAGCAAACGTTATGTAGTGCTCACAGCAACCGCCAACGTGAATGCAGTCCTGCGTTTGAATTACTTAACTATAGAACATATAAGAAATGTGGAACATGTGCAAGGGTAATGCGTCCTGTGCCAGCAAAGACAGTTACATGTGTAAAGGAATTGAAAGTGTGTTCCAAGCACACGATCCATTAACCGGATCAGGAGATATGTTACTGGAACAGTCACAACTAATACAGAACCCACGTAATCCGCACAGACTCGAAGTAAACATATGTAACCCAGAATCACCGAGGATATGCATGTTAGCGCCTGCTGCTTGTAGTAACCCACAATTAGGAAATGCAAGTTAAGCGCCTGTGCGCAGTAGGTGATCCGCTCACAGCCAGGAGTAAGGATTAAAAGCTGTGTCCTCCACCTTAGTTATAGCACATGTCTCAAAACTGTCCAGCCTCTGAAAGTATGGAACTTGGACAATGCCATGCAAAGTACTGGGTACAAATAGTGAGAAACACATGATATGTGATAAGACAAACATAGAATGTGGATAGAATAACGGGTGTGGTTATTTAGTAGCGAAGGGATTGGCCGGAAAGGGTATGCATCTGTAACCCGACCTACTTGTTCAGAAGAATTGCCACCCGTCGCGCTTATGCGTACGCTTTATGTTGGCTTTTACATTTGTTGACCGGGCTAGAGCTAGCTGGATACATGTCCAGTGTCAGTAGAGGAGCCGAGGAGTAAAAATGCTCCACACACAATAATAGCACAACATACCAAAGTAGCAGTCATATATGTAAAACAAAATGAACAACAATAGAAAGTGTCCAAAAAGGACTACGGTTACATAAAGTATTCCAGAAGACAAAGAAAAATGTAGTCAGTGGAAGCACGATCATAATTATAGAATCAGGTCTCTATAGAATCAAGTAAGTCTCACGCGGGAAATGCCAGCAAATTGCCAGATAGACACAGGTCAATGTAACACACACCTAAGATAAAGGGCCAACCATCCGTACACTCTGCCCAGAACCTGTACAGTGGAAAGGTATGGATATGGTTATATATGTGTGTACACAGGTAATCCACAGACAGTAACAAAGCAAGGTATGAAACGAGAGAGGGTTCACATGTATATATGTACACACAACAGACCAACGTCCCATTATATATGACACATGGATATAAATATGCCAAGTAATAGATAATATGGGTAGTCAAAAACAGGCGATCGTGCTGAACGGGGAACACATACAGCAGCAGTCAAAACCACACAACCAGAAGGTGACAGCTTATCCACAGCAAGTTCTACACTTTACATTACGCACACTGGTGTCCATTGTAGGACTCCAAAATTGCTCCATTAGCAACCCTGCTGCGATTGGCGTTAAAGAAGTGACAGCGCAACCACGGAACAGCTATACATGCACTAAAAGCTTGTTCAAGGTTGATGACACATGTCCATGAAATGCAAGGACATATGGACAGATATCCCCAGAGTGGCGAGTCCATAGAAGTGTCCACATCCCAGTACCGCACACATTAACCATGTGTAATGCGTACCGTCGAGGGTTGCAGGCATGGGAACCTGGGTATGCAGAAATGGGCCTAGGTGTTGTTTGGCAGAGAATCAGGCCCGCCTGGAGTGGGAGCGATGTGGCTATAGCACATGCCTTAACCCCCACTAATGGTGCAAAGCATCCACTGGCTAATGCGGAAAGCAGGTGTGAAATATGTACAGCCCCTATATCAGTGTCCTTTAGGCGATCCCCATGGATGGACATGCACACCAAGATGGCACCCATAACTGGAAATCTGTCGGAATAACACAGCTGCAGTAAGGCATAGCACAGGAAATACAGATAGGGACTACATTAGAAATACCCCATACAAAGTCAGACCACAGCGAATACTGGCGTATATAGCTCTCAACCTTCCATCACCAACATGAGGAACACTCACCCCCATAATGTGGAACAAATGGGCAAAATGTGGAACACATACTAATGACTTACTAACAACTTTAACTAGGAAGGTCATAGGATGGTTAAAATACGCTGTTTAAACGTATAATGAAGATCCTTTAATGAATTAATATGATAAATGTCATTTTACCATGGATTTCACCTAAAACATTCCTAACACTGAATGTGTAACAGACCCTTTCAATGTGGAACTTTGTGGAATTCCGAGGAGCAGGACGCGCTTAAGACCCCAAATGAGGTACGGCAGCCATAACGAGGTACACTTGAGAGGTATGCTGGCGTAGCCATGAATACGGATGTTATGAGTGTCAGTAATCATGCAACTGAAATAGCGCCCCGTCTCACCCACCGCACAGTCCGGAATGCCTAGGCAGCAATCAGCTAGAAAGGCACAGCACTATGCGAAACGCAACAAGGGCAATGGCCGAACATCAGGGCGTGTACACATAATGACAACAGGTCAGGGTATGAAGGATCTACCTGTCCAGAATACATGTACTGAACCGGTGATACTAGGCGGACAGGTGGGAAGAAAGACAGCAGGACAAATGTGCAAACATGTATATGTCCTACCCTGGTAATTGTGAATGACAACGTATGCCCCGCGAAGGTCAATGTGGAAGGTAATCAGACACAAAGGTGAAGCGTCCCCCAGGGTGCCATGAAGTGTCAACATAACAATTACCAGGCCCCCATAGTCGTACGTGAGCCCCGCCATTGACGGGAAGCGCAAATACGACGCACACATATGGTACAGGAAAGAACAAGTAGTGTGGACAAGCAGATGTAGACCTGTGTGAGGAATACAACTGCCTGCGTGGGTGTGCCGTGCAAATACAAAGCAATGTCATGTGGTCTGTTATACCGCCACACACTGTGTGTGTATTGTAGGCGGACAGTAGGTACGTTGTATCAGACACATACCCTGCAACTGTACAGATGTACGCAGACTGTGTAGAAGTCTGCCTCATATGTTCGCTGTGTTCCACGTAACAGTAACAGTCTGGCGCCATCATGATAACTGACGACAGGAAGCAATGACAAACATGCGAGGAAGACACCAAATCAGACAGAAATGCCATATGCATGCAAAACATATCACTGTGCCCACTACCAATGTTTCTAAGAGCAACATGACATGACTGGCCCCGAGTGTCACACTATCACATAAGGCCGTGTCCAGATATACGTTCCCTGAGGTGGAGTGTTATGAACAGACACAGATACATGTGTGTGGAAACACTAGTATCCACTGCAAGACGATGGAATGTGCTGCTGTAGGAGGGGTAGCACTGTCCGCAGGTATGTGCTGAAATGCACATGAAACAGCTGTCTACATGGATTACCCATAGTGGCGACACCTGCACAGATGATTATAGTGGGACATACACACGACCATGCACACAGCTCAGATAGACATACACACACCATAAACAGGCAATGATACACAAGGTCTATGGCGTGTACGAGTACAGTGACAGTACAGCAAGGATAGCTGTCTGCAAAGATATACAGCAGATGTCTCTAGGGCGTGCAACACCTCCCGGAACACGGACATTGCATGGACAATGTTTGGATATGCATCGTACCACATTTCTATTTGTCAGCCGTGCAAATATGCGATACATGGGACAGACAGCTGTCCATGCAAGAGCAGCGCTATGGGCATAACATATGTATGTATATACACATTGAGAGAGATACAGACAGACACATGTGGCAAGGCCGGTAGTGGAACCTACACATCACTACCCTATCACACCACAGCAGTACGCACGTGGAGAACACACTACCGAGGTCGCTAACCACAGCAGGCACACAGGCAGTCCACTAGCTGCGTCTCAACATCCGCAAACACAGAGATGTCAGCAGGATATATGTGTGCTGCGGAGCGTCTAAAACCATAACCTATGAACCCATGCGGCTGGGAGCATAGACACATACACACACAGCTGGCAGGCATGGGAATTGACATTACCCCTACCTACCCAACCGCACGACAGTATGACACAGGTATGGAATGCGCTACTCGGAGCACTGAACACAGCACTGTCAGAGGCATACATCTAGGTGGGTGACATCATCCGCAAAGGAATAGACGCCGATAGCAAATGTATGTGTTGTGAAGCATCTAAAAGCATTACTATCTCCAGAGGCAGCTGGAAACACACACACACACATGGGGAAGGGCCGGGAGTTGAACCTACGCCTACCTACATGAACACACTACAGCATGATGCATTTACAGAATGCGCTACCGAGCTTACTGAGCACAGCACTGTCAGAGGCATACTTCTAGGCGGGTGACATCATCCGTAAAGGAATAGACGCTGATAGCCAAGGTATGTGTTGTGAAGCGTCTAAAAGCATTACTATCCCCAGAGGCAGCTGGAAACACACACACAGAGACACACACGGGGAAGGGCCGGGAGTTGAACCTATGCCTACCTACATGAACACACTACAGCATGATGCATTTACAGAACGCGCTACCGAGCTTACTGAGCACAGCACTGTCAGAGGCATACTTCTAGGCGGGTGACATCATCCGTAAAGGAATAGACGCTGATAGCCAAGGTATGTGTTGTGAAGCGTCTAAAAGCATTACTATCCCCAGAGGCAGCTGGAAACACACACACACACACGGGGAAGGGCCGGGAGTTGAACCTATGCCTACCTACATGAACACACTACAGCATGATGCATTTACAGAACGTGCTACCGAGCTTACTGTGCACAGCACTGTCAGAGGCAAACTTCTAGGCAGGTGACATCATCCGTAAAGGAATAGACGCAGATAGCCAAGGTATGTGTTGTGAAGCGTCTAAAAGCATTACTATCCCCAGAGGCAGCTGGAAACACACACACACACACACACACACACACACACACACACACGGGGAAGGGCCGGTAGTTGAGCCTACGCCTACCTACATGAACACACTACAGCATGATGCATTTACAGAACGCGCTACCGAGCTTACTGAGCACAGCACTGTCAGAGGCATACTTCTAGGTGGGTGACATCATCCGTAAAGGAATAGACGCTGATAGCCAAGGTATGTGTTGTGAAGCGTCTAAAAGCATTACTATCCCCAGAGGCAGCTGGAAACACACACACACACACACACACACACACGGGGAAGGGCCGGGAGTTGAACCTACGCCTACCTACATGAACACACTACAGCATGATGCATTTACAGAACGTGCTACCGAGATTACTGAGCACAGCACTGTCAAGAGGCATACTCCTAGGTGGGTGATATCATCTGCAGAGGCAAGGCAGCCGATAGGGAATGAAGACAGAGTGCGCAGTCACACAGCATGTTGCTATCCCAAGGTGGGCGTACAGTAACACGTCAGTGCTGCCCTCGAGAATACTAACTAACTACGGAGCACAACATCACGACATGGGTACGGGATGCACCACAGACAGTACACCCTATGAGAGAGCAACCGGCGTGCATGATGTAGGCAGCCATTCTGGCATAGCAACTACATATAACTCGCCTGGACGGCCACCATGGCTATGCAGGATGTCATTGGCCATGGCTACAAGCCTAGTATCAGACGTCGGTTCCGACTGTACTGTGTCTCCACGCATGGCATACTGGGCATGCCCACACACCTAGCGGTCGCAAAGGGGAAACATACATGCACATGGGGTATACTCAAAGAAGGGCGCAGTGTGCACTGTACTGTGTGTCCATCTACACAACTTCTTACTGGGCATGCTCACACACTTAGCATTTGCAGAGTGCAGCCATGCATACACATGGGGTTGAATCATGAAAGGGCAGAGTGTGGAACGTCGTGTGTGTCCACCTACACAACAGCAACCAGGGCATGCTGACACACTTGGCGGTTGCAAAGGGGGAACATACATGCACACGGGGTATAATCACAGACGGGTGTGGTGTGCACTGTACTGTGTGTCCATCCACACAACTGCTTACTGGGCATGCTCACACACTTAGCATTTGCAGAGTGCAGACATGCATACACATGGGGTTGAATCATGAAAGTGCAGAGTGTGGAACGCCGTGTGTGTCCACCTACACAACAGCAAACCAGGCATGCTGACACACCTAGCGGTTGCAAAGGGGGAACATACATGCACACGGGGTATAATCACAGACGGGAGCGGTGTGCACTGTACTGTGTGTCCATCCACACAACTGCTTACTGGGCATGCTCACACACTTAGCATTTGCAGAGTGCAGACATGCATACACATGGGGTTGAATCATGAAAGTGCAGAGTGTGGAACGTCGTGTGTCCACCTACACAACAGCAAACCGGGCATGCTGACACACCTAGCAGTTGCAAAGGGGGAACATACATGCACACGGGGTATGATCACAGACAGCCGCAGTGTGCACTGTACTGTGTGTCCATCTACACAACTGCTTACCGGGCATGCTCACACACTTAGCATCTGCAAAGTGCAGACATGCATACACATGGAGTGTGAGCATGAAAGGGCAGAGTGTGGAACTTCGTGCGTGTCCACCTACACAACAACAAACCAGGCATGCTCACACACTTAGCATGTGCTACGCGCCGTCTGCCATGCAGACGGTGTGTACACACCGCAGGTCACGGGCAGGTAAACCTGTCCACACGCACAGGGTGGCCACACATGCAGTTACTCGTACACACACAGATGACATCACAGGCGTCACGGGTGCAGGTCAAACATGTACACACTGCAGTGAACACTGTAGCTGCCATGCCAGCACCATGTCAGCTGTGCAGCAGTATGCCTCATGGTCCAACAACAGCATGTGACATATGTCCACAGGTCTGTATAGCGGTGTACACCAGTTGTGCAGAGTACACATGTACTAACAATGATCCCACATGTGTGATGTGGTCCGCCCATATCAGTATACATAGACAGGTCGGCTCCACACATACCACGGCCCTGACACAGCTATGACACATGACTGCTGCTGTACCAGAGTGAACCAACGTCCGGATATGTCATACATGTGATTGTCTGGCTGTGTGCATGGACTGCACACAGGACACATACAAAGCCTGTGATGTACCACATGCATAACACTGGTGTACGCGGTGCTACACACACGAATGGAAGGTGGACACATGTCTGTGGTATGCTCCCACTACAGGGTGTAGCGGTGTTGACTGGGACACATACCCTTGTATTGTTCGCCTGTGACAGCTGTGATACCATACCACAGTCCATGTTCTATGTATGTCAACACACATGTCATAACGTAGCAATGCATACACACATGGCAACAGGGGACACATGTGACACGTGTACTGTGCATGGTGCAGCCATGCATGAGCAGTGGCTGATGTCCATAACATAGTTGCAACTCCCTACCACATGCATACCATCATGGGGCCATTATATGGTGGCATAGTAACAGCACGTATGGCGGTATGTGTGTACATCATGTGTTTAAACACCTGTCCACATGCATGTGTGCAGGTGGTGGCTCACAGGTGTGTCACACACCATCCTACCCTGCCATGTGCATACAGTATGCTATGTCGCTGTTACATGACAGTGCTGCCATAATGCATACCCATCGGTCAGGTGTCATCGACTGTATGTCACATGGCTACTGTAACACCTACCACCTCCCAAGTGCATATATCGGCACATCTGCCGGATACAGTGTTGGTACGAATAATGTACTACATACTGCTGCACGCCTGCACATGTCTCATATGGCGGGTGTGGCATTCCCAGCACCGACATGTGTGCAGGAATGTGTGCCCATGTATGCCACATATCGGGGGGACTATGTCCCACGTGCCACACATCCCTGTACACCATAGTAGAGATCTGTACATACCGCAGTGTGGGGTGCATGGATGTGGATGGTGCAGTACATGCAACACATCATCTCTCCATGTATACATGTGTGGTCACCACCATGTGTGTGTGTCAACATGTTTGTATGTCTGCTGCCTGGTGTGAGGGTGTATGCAGATATACTGTTGTGAACGGACACTAACCACACAGGGTGACCATCCCGTACTGGTGCTGCATTGCACAACCCTGTCGATGCCATAGGTGTGAGCCATACTGGCCACCTGTGCAAGTCCGCCCCCTGTGACATGGCGTGTGGGTGCATTGTATTGTGAGGGTGCTGACCACACAGGCAGGTGTCCCCATCTGCACACTATGGGGTGTGCACCATAGTGGTGTACACCCCGTGACTGCGGCCGTATTCCTGTACTGGTACAGCGTCCTACTGCTGCACAGCATGCACCACAGCTGACAGGTGACACCGGAGGTCAGTGGCCAGCACGCTGTGTACAACACCTGCACAATGTCACCATACCTGTACTGTGTCCTGCCATGTATGTGATGTCTCTGTCCACTGTAGCCTGTGGCACCGACCACAGGCGTCAGGTGCAGTATATGTGTGGACATGTGTGTCATGTACTGTGTAAACAACGTTAAACTATGTCTGGCTCCATACATTATGCTCTTCAAGTTTTCCCTTAGAACTCCTCTACTTGCAATCTAAACTGTCTAGTCTCTATCACAAAAGCTCAGCACTTGCTCCTAAAGCATTCTTATATAGGTAAAGTACATATACACTAAACAAAGTACTACATTAGCCTAGAATCCCCTTGAGTACCCATTACTATAGGTCCCTTCTGACTCAGCTACACAGCAAACGCATTCACGTTTTCTAGCATGTCGAAGGGTCAATTGCTAGCGTCCTCTCCTGTTCAGCTGGTGCATCTGGGCATCCTGGGGCAATGTTACAATTGCCTCATGTACACAGACACCCACACCTACCCCCACAAAACACAAATACATGTGAGAGATGCAACTATATAGCCATACTGGAGGCTGAGCTCTCTCAACTCAGGACCGGCAAGACCAGACAGGAGGAGAAGGTCACCACGCACACCACAAACCCAGTTTCACATAGAACTATCACAACTGCAAAACAAACACATAAACACACAAAGACATACTCAGAGGCACTGTTCAGACATATACCAAAACTACACAGGCCTCCAAAGCAGACACCCAAGCAACTGCCTCCTCAAGACATAAGACATGCAACACATAGTTCTCAAAGTCAGTGTGCTAAACAGTCACAGCCCTTAAGGCCACACACAATGCCAGATACACGTGTTATAGGTGACGCCATAGTCAGACACACTGACGTCCCACCCACCAGACTGAACAAGGAAATGATCACAGTAGGCTGCCTGTCAGGCGCTAGACTCCGCAACATAACACAAGCAATCAGGTCACTCCGCAGCATATACAAGTATGATGCAGTCATTGTCCATGCCGGTGTGAACGACCTGAGACATACTTCCCTGGACTACATGAAAAGAGACAGAGAGGGGCTCTCAGATTATGTAGCCAAGGCCGGTATGACCCTGACCCTGAGCAGTATCCTACCCACACCAAGAATGATGCCACAATACAGAGTCATAATGATCAGCTTTAATAAGTGGCTTACTTACCGGTGTCAGTCTAAGGGGGTCCAATGTCTGTTTGCCTGGGATGACATGGTTGACAAGCCACGCTCCTTCGCAAGGGACGGCTTGCACCTGTCACCCCTGGGCTTCCGGATATTGGCAAAGGCTCCTGCCACCCCCATAGTGCCTTTTTCAGGCAAGGCTCAGATGATAAACCTACCGCCCTAGAAAACAAACCTGGAAAGAACTAAGGGTAATACTGCTCAATGCCAGTAGTCTAAACCCCATGTTGCACGCCCTCAAAGCCCTCCTCAGTATGGAGAACATCGATGTCTGTGCTGTGACTGCAACCTGGTTCAAGGCTCCTGAGAGCACCCCAGCACTATCAGGTTATACCTAATATCATGCGTTCCGGCCCCAAATCCAGACCGAACCACAAAAGGAGGGGGAGTCTCCATATGCATAAAGGATACCCACACCTCCAGGTTAGTGGCAACGCACGTAGCAGCGGAGACCATCCAGGTGCAATTAACTATAGGTAGAACTGCCCTACAGTTTGTAGCATGCTACAGACCACCCTCTCAAACCCAGGATACCCACACAGCCTTCCTGAAGACACTGGAGAGTGTGAATGTCTCTCCAAACACCATCATATTGGGTGACATCACCTACCCATACATAGACCGGGAACATTACCCAAGACCCAACACCCTAGGCCAAAGGTTCCTGGAGCTCAAACACCCATATGCTATGGAACAACTAGTCACCATACCCACAAGAGGAGGAACCATACTAGACCTGATCATCACACATGGGGATGACATGCTCCACACAGGATGTAAATCCCTCATCGGTGAGATCAGACCATATCTTAATATCACTGGAGATCCACATACCGCCCCCAACACCAGCAAAGGAGACCACGGTGAAGAACTTCCCAAAAGCAAACCTCACACTTCTTAAGACTGGAGTGGTACCCTGCAAGGCCTCCGAACCATTGGAAAACACAACCCACGCTGCTGAAACCCTTACAAATGCCTTCTACGAGCACCTCCAGGAATGTATGGATCAGGCAATCCCTAATAACATCAGGACCCTTTCCACCAAAGGCAGGCGCACGGTCTGGTGGACTCCAGCCATAAACAAACTCTACAACAAGAGGAGAAAGCTACTACATGACAGAGCAAACTCCCTAACAGGGAAGGCATCCCTGATCAATACTAGCAGTAAAATACGATCACACATACAATCATCCAAGGCCACCTGTGGGAGAGGACTCACGAAAGACATAAAAGACAACCATAAGGCCTTCTTTAGCTATGGTAGAAACATGGGTGGAAGCTCACAGTTATGCTCGGAATTAGTCCAGAATGGTACAATGATCACTGAACCCACAGACATTGATAACATACTGGCAGACAGGTTCCGTGCATATTTCTCCCCTCCCTCCCCCCCATGAGGAGAGATATGTATCCCACCAGAGTCTAGCCTCCCAAACATCTCAGATGCCCAGGTGAGAGCTGCTCTCTCTAAAGCGGAAAACACAGCATCAATGGGTCCAGACGGTGTCCCCAGCTGTGTGCTACACGACCTCAATCAGGACCTAAACCTGCACATGTTTAATCTTAGCCTTACTACAGGATATGTACCCAAAGAATGGTGTGCGGCAACTGTGGTCCCACTCCACAAAGGCGGAGCTTCTACGGACCCTGGACATTACCGCCCTACAAGCTTGACAAGCCTTGTCTGCAAAGCTATGGGGGGATCATAATGGAGCTCCTAAATGAAGACATTGGGGACCTACATACACTGGATCATACCCAAGTCGGCTTTGTCGAGGGCAGATCCTGCCTCTTGAACCTGGTCGACCTTTTCGGAAGAGTCACTAAGGCCATTGATGAGGGTAAGGCAGTTCACACAGACTACCTTGACCTAGCAAAAGCGTTCAACACAATACCCCATGCGTGCATCATAGAAAAGCTCACCAGCGTGGTTGTAGACCCATATGTCACAAGATGGGTTGCAAACCGGATCAAGGACAGAACCCACAGGGTTAGAGTTCCTGGTGCCATGTCAGACTCTAGGCCAGTCACGAGCGGTGTCCCACAGGGCTCAGTCCTGGGCCCCCTCTTGTTCGGCATTTAATTTTTCTGACGTGCAGGCAAACATGGGGGGTTGTGACTGACAAGGTATGTAGATGACTGCAAACTGGGCACCATAATCGACACCCCATCAGACACAGACATCCACCAGAGGTCTCATAGAAATGGATAACTGCTGCCAGAGCCATGGCCTTAAGCTACATGCCAAGAAAGGTATAGTCATACCCTTTGGGAAAAACAAGGTAACCCCTAATTACCACATAGGTGATAATCCATTAAACATGGAAGACGTTATCAGGGACCTGGGGACCCAACTTGTCAGTAACCTCTCTTTTGACACTCACATTGCCAATGTGGTTAGGAAGACTTTCTACATTGCCCACCTGATCATGTAGGGATTCACATCCAGATCAGGGGAGGTCATTGTACCCCTGTACTCTTCACGTATCAGACCAATGATTGAGTACAATGCCCCATTCGGAATGTACCTAACCCAACACCTGCAGCAGTTGGAAGGACCCTAAACGTTCCCCACCAATAGGATAAAGGGGCTCATACATATGTCACACGCTGCCCGACTGAAGGGACTCCGGCTCTATACAGTCGCATACCGTCTGCTCCGAGGTGATCTGTGCCTGACATACAAGGCCATGTCCAACCCGGAATTCATGGACATGCTCCACCTCATATGATCCAAATCAACCAGAGCCACGAGAGCAAGAGACACACACCTCAACACGGATATAAATAGGACGTGCTGGAGGGACAGGTTCATCACCCAGAGACTCCCTACACTATGGAACAGAATCCCAGTCCTTGTGAGGCAGAGCCCCTCACTGACTCTGTTCAAGAGAAAGCTTGACGAGTGGATGGGAGATCATAGGTATACCCTGGGAATCATCTCTGTGTCACTGCTGGACAGAGGCACAGCAGACTAATGGGTATAGTATCCTCATCCTAAGGGGTGGTGAAAGCCACACACACTCTGGCTAGGCCTATAAATGCCATAGGGCAGATAGCCTAGTATGTACCTATGCACCTATGAACCTATGTAGGTGTCCAGGAAGGTTGCGGGTACATGTGGTATGCTGATATTGCCAGATGTGCCTGTGGGTAATCCACAGCTACACGTGGGGGACCGATAACAGTGCTCCCTGTAGGCATATGCGAGTACATCATAGGAGGGATTCAGGTTATCAGAACCAACATGGTGCTACACATGTAACCGTCACACATACCGTGAACACAGCTCAATGCATGCTGCACCTGCACTACATGGTATGTCTGCTGCATGTTGACAGTACATAACCCACGTCACATATGCACCAGTCAGTTGTCATACACAACCACTGCAACATACACATCACATGCTATGCTTACACAGGTATCACATACACCTCTCACTATCTTGTCCACCCTGTGCATCAGAATATATTTGCATAACCCTGCACCGATGGTGTGGACGACATGGATGCGGCAGAGGCTTCATCATATGCACAGGGTGATATGTCTGCCAGGGGCATAGGCTGCACCAATGGATGACATCATGTGTGTGTGTAAGGGCCGGTGAGTTTACTGGGCATGACTGTGCAGAATGCATGTGGATGTGGTGGAGCCCTACAGTTGTGTCTGCTGTGTGTGGGTATGTGTGTACACAGTTCAGCCATATGTGATGCCTACATGGGGTATAATTGGCAGCCCCAGACTGTACAGTGCAGGTTGTACGGCTCACTGTGTCCGTCTGCGGCCATGTGACCCGTGCCTGCCTGGGGTCGCACGGGCACTACCGGGTGGAGGTATAGAGTGGCTACTCTCCGATGACACATGTCCGCTGGAACCGTGTCCACGCTGGGACCAGCCAGGGCCACGTCCATGTGGCCTGCTGTGTCCTGGTGTGGATGGTGTAGCACCAGCTGCACTGCTGCTGCTACCGGCACTGTGTGAGTGGGCATGAGAGGTGGCACGCACACGTCGACCTACACTAGGTGGTGTTGCTGGCCTATGCCCACGTGTCCTATGCCTCACCCCTACCAGGTTTTCCAGCACAGACAGCTCACGCTCGCGGATTGCCATGCCTCGGTCGAGGATTCCAACCATCTCACCTAACCGCCTATCCAGTACATTAGCAATCTGCTGTTGAGCATTCGCCAATGACTGGATGTTGTCATTTAGGGAACGGATTGCAGCCCTATGCAGCCTCTGCCCTTCTTGGTTCTGCCTTTCTGCACATGCCTGTGCTGCCATTACAGTCTGGAACATGCGTCTGGTGATACCAGCTGCTGCGCCCTGTACAGCAGGTGCATGTCTGCCAGAGGTCCTCCTACGAGCAGCACCAGCCACATGCCTGTGTGGCACATCACCAGTCATTACACTGGCAACATGGTGTGTAGGCACACCTTCTGTAGCCACCACACATTCCTGCTCAATGCCAACAGACGCTGACTGTCCTTCCTCTATGGGCAACGGTGATGTGGTATGTGTCGGCATCAGAACCGTGTGCGGGGATGAGGGGGACATAGGTGGGATGGTAACCAATGGCACAGCTTCTGCCCCTGACAACCCTGCCTGCACCTCATGCATATGGTCATCACCGCTAGTATCTGTGGGGACACTAACATCAGATGGACCGCAGGAGGGAAACGCACCTACACCACCTGTGAATACAAAGACATACTGTAAGGCACATTACACACACGCAGACCCACACGCAGACCCACACACACACGCAGACACACACACACACACACACACACACACACACACACACACACACACACACAGACACACACACACACACACGCAGACACACACACACACGCAGACACACACACACGCAGACACACACACACACACACACACACACACACACACGCAGACACACCATGCATGTGATATTGCAGATGGCATGCAGCATTCCCACACTACAGCACAGGGAATGCAGCCCAGACATTAATAGTGTTAGTATGCATACTGCCCTGGGGTGCACACTACATCAAGCAGGTGTCATATCAGTAGGCATGCAGTACACACAATCATGGTAGTTTGCATGCATCACCGTGATACACCATGTGGCCACAGACAGGTTAACAGTACACATGGCTGATGTTACCTTGACATGTAATCTGCCGACATGTGCGGTAACATGTGGACATGTGTGACAATGGTGTCCCGCCACATGCACCGCATCATAATGGGCTTCACAGTGCAGTGTTGTGTGTACAGCCTACAGATAGAATGCATGTTTAGCATATATGTCTCTGCAGGTGTGGTTAGTGTGAGCCGTGTACATAGCTATACAGTGGGGAGTACAGGCACTGTGCCACTGCATGGCAACAGGACGCATGTACGTTGCTGTGCGATGCATAACATGGATGCATTGCATTGCCGTGACTGCAACACAGTCATGCTGTTCCACAGCAGGTATATGGTACACATCAGTGGCACCTCCGGTGGCTGCAGACAGGCATTCCGGTTGTCTGTTGTACCACATCAAATGTACAGGTGGTCCACTACGGCTATGATCACACTATGTGTGGACAATGTGCAACGGTGTCTATCCACATCAGATGTACTGTGTGGCAATATGCCTGTGGCTATCACCCATGGCCATGTGTGACTGGGTCTTGGACAATTGTGTGTGATGGGCATCGTGTACCCATTCCAGTGGTGTCCCATGTGACATACACCCATACATGTCGGAGGTGTCACAATCCAGAAGGCTATGCAGACAACAGTGTGGATGTTCGCTATGTCGGGTGTAGGTCATGTGATGGTGTGACAATATTGCAGACAGGACACCACGGGCGTGGGACATGTCGGGTGACGTGTCACAATGTGTGCACACAATGCAGGGGCATATGTCACATTGGTGACACCTGTGTGCTGCCCAGATCACTGCTCACTGTGTGGTACTGTGTGCGTACCACGAATGGTGTTCCAATGCATACTACATATGCATCCATTGTAGAACACCTCCACCGTTGTATGCATAGCTGGCTGCACATACCACACTGACAGGTACTGTGGTTTCATGCCGGTGTAGTATGATGACGGTTGTATCTACTGCACATGGGTGGCATGTGTGTGTCTGGTGGTGCAACCTGTATACCGTGACTGGAACAAAACCCAGGTGTGCATGTTATACCTGGCCACATGGCGAATAACTCTACACTGTAACATGCCTGTTACTAACAACAGTCTCACCTGCGACGGACCCATGTCTGTGTGACACGCCAGAGGTACCTGTATAGGGGCGACACAACAGTATAAACATTATCCATGACTGTATGACAGCCACAGTTCGCACTGTGCATGTCACATCATGTACCTGTGTGATAGCATGTGGTATGCACACGTCTGCAAACACAACGTAGCATACTGTAGTATGCGGCTTGTGTGCCCATATACCTGGCATGTGGTGTTACTTTACATGATGTACAGTGACACCTACACCTACAGTGGATATCATACTCATATGCAAGACTGACTTACCAGGCAGCTCCAGGCTCATTGGTTGGGAGACACCCACCTCCACGATGGCGGCTAGTGTTTCTGCATGCTGTTCCCTGGGTGTCCCCAGACTGGCCAGGAGCTCCTCCGTGTGTGTGAGTGGGGGCTGGGTTGGTGGCCCACCACCTGTTCCACCTTGTTCTCTGGCGATTGCGGCACGCTGTTTCGCGTGCCGTATGAGGTCCATGCAGTGTCGGCGTATCTGCTGGTAGGTGTGGTTGTTGCCACCCACGTCATTCACCCTCCTGCGCATATCCTGCCACAGGTCATCCCGCTGCTGCGCTTGCTGTGGAACATGGCTGAATAGCAGGTCATAGTTGTCATGGAGCAACGGTATGATTACTTCATCCTCCTGGCGGCTGAAGGCTAGCAGTCATGAACGAGGCATTATCTGTAATACATAATGATGGTGACAGGTCACATTCACACTGATGTACTGGCATACCGCTGAACATACATTGCTATGACATGTACGACATCTGCACAGTAATCTCTGAGACGCATCATGACACTGACACAGCTGATGCATTGCTGTCACACCTGTCACACCGTTATGCAGTGGGTATCATATCATATCTCTGTGTCAACCCATCACACTGTACATACCCCATGTAGATGGTAACCTGCTGTGGACATGTGTACCTGCCTGCACCTGTGTTCATACCAATCAGCACGTGGCCCGATGTGTGCACAGTTCTACTGTTCACCTGGATGCTGTGTATTTGTCAGTAGGCATCACAGACGCAGCCGTTATGGACGTCAGCGGTGGCACTGCACACATACACATGGACACCTGTACATGCATGTGTTGTGCCATATACATGTTCTCAGCACTGTACGGGTGTTGGACAACCTGCCACGGCTCGCCTGTATTGCACATGTGATACACATGGGACAATGTCTAATCATATGACATTAGCAGGGATGGTCATACATAGCATGTGCGCGCGCACGTTGTACACACTGACACACAGCACTTGTGACACCACAAGGTGCATCAGTGACACATTACTGATCTGGTCAGTTGATAGTGCAAGTGCCATGTGGCCATCGCACAATGTATGACTGTGATGGCACGTGCAGCCTTGCTGGACAGGGCTGCATGGTATGGCAGGGTATATCACATACATGGCACAGGGATGTGTCCCGCCTGTGGGATACCAGTATTGAGAGGGTGGCTGTCCATTCCATATGTCATTTCTATGGGTATATGGACATGTCGCATGTCTATCATCATGGTGTGGACAATGGCCTTCTGCTATGTAGGCAGCATGCTGCTTGGCGGGGGTGTGTATGGTGCATGCTGGTATCGCACATCCATGCATACACATTACCCCTAACAGGTGCTATGTGCTGTGATATTGTTCAACACAGTGCTGTATGTGCCCGCACGGTGATATCCCGTGCACATGGATGGTACCCTGGCCTGACATGGGTTCCACATATGTCTACATCCAGTGCCTGCTGCCACCACCATGTCGGCGGGTGCACCACACAGCACCATCCCTCCCACAGGGACCATGGTGTTGAGCACAGCCTAGGTATTCATTTATGGGGACGGGGATGTTCACATAGCGGGGGCACTGCTGGTATCATCCATCAGGCCATACACGTATGACGCACACCTCACACACACAGCCCATTCAGTATGTTGTTCGCAACACTGACACAGCTATACTGCTAGGCCAGGGCCATTCCCAGCCGTACATACACAGATGCATAACACGTCTGTCTGTGGCATGGGCTACAATGACGGTGGGGTTCAACACATACCGTGTTCGACTGTGGCTGGCGCTGATGTTCTGTGCACAAGTCAACACAGTAACCCTGTTCTACTGTAGGCAGCGGTGATGTGCTGTGCACATGTCAATGCTGCACATTGTGTTGGTGTCTGTCAACAGGCCAGTGGTGGAACACGTAAGGGTATTTGTAATCAAATATGCATGCCGCCCTATACAGCTGTACTGCTACCATCTCAGGTGCTAATGTGTCATGGACATGCACACCTTACCCGGATAGGTGATAGTGGATTGCCACCCATACCCATCACCTCTTGTGGGTTGCTATTATCCAACACCCTATTTGTAATGTATGTTCAGGCTATGCACCTGTGCAGGACATGTTGGCATGTAATGCGCTACTGCGTACCTTTGCACCCATTGCACAACATGTCACACAGGTACACTGGCAGCCATACACTTCACAGCTTGATGATGGTACGACAGGTGTTGTACACACGTAACACATATCCTGTGGGACATGGTCGTATGTACAGGCATGTCCGACAGTCACGTACCAGTGCTACTCCTATATGATGGATATGCCATACATGTGGCAATACAGCAACTGTCACATGTACTCGTGCAATGCCCCCATACCAACACTGAGCGGTACTGCCTGTGGGGGATGTGCGTCTGCATCCATGCTGTGCCCATAGCTGTCAGTTGTACATCATTACATGCAACGTACCTCATTTGGTGTTCTAACGGGTGCATGTTCATCACGGCTCCACATTGGTTGGGTCTGTCACACAGTCACTGTTGTACACGGTTTACATGCCAGCCATGGCTTACTATATGTGAATCAATGTAATTCATTGGGATACCATAATTATACATTAGAGCAGCGTATTCCAGCCATCATATAGCCTTCCTAGATGACACTGTTAGCCAGCCAGTAGTAGGTGTTCCCCCATCTGCACATTAGTCACACAGTACGAGGGCTACTGTTACCCATTCTGGGGACAGGGTGTTGACGGCTGTGGATGGGTGTGATGCTGTCGACAACCATGACTGCACCTGACGGTCACGTCTGGATGGGTAACATTCACAACACACACCTACCTTCACGTAGTACCACATCATCTACAACAATGGACATTCCTGCCAGAACAATGTATGCAGTATGTCTGTATGACCACTGTAAGCACCACTGGTGGCCCCCAGCATGGCAGCCGACAGCACCAGTGTATATCCCGCAGACCCATGGGTTACACCATTCACAACGCACCAGTCCCGGATGACCCTGTTGTGGATCACACTGCAGTTCCACACATCATGTTACACAAGGCATCATGCACTGGGATGTTGCGGACAGGTGAACAGCTCTGCAACTCAACATACGCACACATGACACATCACCTGGTACAATATATCTCTCATACAACATGTTATTGTGACTGCCCTGTGATGGCAATACACAGACTACGTGTACTGGGACATGCAATGGCTCACCAGTGTTATAGCCTTCTGGGTGTGTGTCTAGCCAAGTGTACAGTAGGCAGTGGTCTGAACACAGGGACACTGTACATTGACCTACTGTGTCACTGCAACTGTTGCCTATGCTCCTACTGTTATTGTACAGGCATGTGGTATGTGACCGCTATGACAGTCCTGGTCGACCACAATGCTGTGGCACTCATGACCTGCAGCCATCGGCCTGGGGTGTGGAGCACACATGTACATCTTCACATGCTATACTGCCTCTGTGGCAGTTTCACATAACTGTCGCCGGCAGGGCTGTAACAGGCAGGCACGGCATGGGGTCATGTGGGACAATGCTTGCATCTTCCACTGTGCTGCACACAAGTGAGGCACACACACTATTGCACCACTCACATATCTCTGCGGTGACTGGGACCTGCCTCCATGCTCTGCGCAGCATGCCTGCAAGTATGGATTGTACACGGATCGTACCTCCCAGGCACATACCTGGACTGGAACACCCACAGGTGAGGGGTTCACACATCACACAGTGTTTTGCACACATCCTGTATAGTTGCCTAACACAATGCATCATAGCTGCTCCATGTGCAGATACCCATGTTTGTGACCGCTATACACATTGTAACACGCGACAGAGTCGACATTGTACACCACAGGTTACATACCGTCTGTGTTGTTATACTGTACATTTGTACATTGGGCCTCAGACAGCTGATACTGCCATGTGCTGACAGCAACCCACACTTCCCTGGAATAGACACCCATGTACCTACACATGCTCGAGTCATGCACTCCGCTCAGCTGGATGACACATTACACAACACATACCATACCTACAATACCCTTAGCATGCACAATACCTCCATGTGACTGGTGTGACGCACCTGGGGTTATCCCCTCTTTGGTGGATTAAACACATATGCTACACGGCCCTGCTAACCACACCCTGGAAACACACCCATTGCAGCATACACGGAACATGTGTACTACCACCAGTACTACCGACGTCTGCTGACAGCAGTTGTTAACGGCATGACACCCCAGCAGATGGACAGTGCACATACATATGCTGACACATACCACAGTGCGCTTCCGTAGCATGTACACAATTGCAGAGACCATGCTATTCCACACAGAGACATGGCGGTACTGACCTGTTCACAGACGCCACTGTGGTGGTCATGTTCCATGCACATATGATGTACGACCACATGTGCAGGCTGTTCCACAGTGGTGTACATTCACATGTGTGGGGTGCATCACTTGTCAGCCATGGTGGGTCCTCGAGGTCCATGATCACATACTCCAAGGCTAGCTACCTAAACATGACTGCCGCACATTGCGGTGTGGGGCCTCAGGCATTGTGGTGGTATGTCTGTATTGTTTGGCTACATCCACATCTGATGTCACATACAATAGTCACCCAGGCATTGCAGACCGAGCTGATGTTGGCAATGTGCCAGGCGATGGCATACTTACTGATAATACACCCTCTCACTCACTACAGGGTCGCAATCCATACATGGACATCGTAGTGTCCCTGTGGACACATACACGGTACTGACATGCACACGATATGTCCTGGGACGCTGGCCCGATGTCACCTTCCGATGTCCCTGGCTGTAATGTCCCACCAACCTGTTCGGTATATGTCTCCGCACCAGGCCACTATATTCACTGCTAGCCTGTTGTCGGACATTGTGTACCCTGACCGCCGCACAGCGGCATTTCTCGCACTACCCACGGGTGGCACTGCATTGCACGTGTGGGACTGTTGTCATACATAGAACAAAACTCTAAGAACAACAGTTGTCACAGAAACACAGAACTTTAATGAAGCTTTCGGGCTCTCAACCCTTCATCAGCATTACACAATGTTACAATTTACATCATTTAAATAGAGGAACAGTTAAAATCACATGATCAACCAGCCAATGAATTTTAAAAAAGTTTTTTAAAAGGGAAATGTTTAAAACATGAGAATATATGCAAATAGCGTGTTGTGCATAATATATTACTTAAATAATATTTTATAAGTTATTTAATTGGCGTTTAACTAGTATTGGTTTTATACTAGTAGTGTTATTTAATCCTGGTGGAGTTTCAGCCTGTAGTCTTATTATCCACTCTAGTTCTCTTGTTTCTACAAGGTTATTTATATCGCCCTCATACCCACTTGTATTGCATCTATACATCTGAATCTAAAAGTATGTGTATTGAACTCATATATATGCTTATATAGGGCATTGGTCTGTATTTGTCTGTTTATTTCAGACCTATGTTCAATTATACGGTCTTTCAACCTCCGTATAGTCTTTCCTACATAAAATGCTTGACAATTCACACAAGTGGCAAGGTAGATAATTTTTGTGGTGTTACAATTTGCATTGACATGAAAATAAAATTTCTTATGTGTTGTGGGGTGTATAAAATTATTATCCCCTTCAAAAATGTCAGCACAGCAGGTGCAATTATAACATTTATAGGTCCCTTTATTACTGAAGCCAACATTGTGCCTTATGTCAAAATCCTTATAACACAACATGTTTTTCATAGATTGGTTATTTCTGTAAGCAAAACTAGGTCTGGATCCTACTATAACGCTTAACTCTGGCATAGCCATAAGTATAGGCCAATTTTTATGTATTATGTTACTAATTTGATTAGAATAACCTGAGAAGGTTGTTGTATATCTTAATATTGTTTCCTTCTTTTTAATAGGCATTAAATTACCAAGATTTGCATCTATATTCTCCTCTAAAAATATTGGTTTGTAGCTTGTTTTCCTACCCTCAGCTATCTCCTCAATATTTTTTTGTATAATAATTTCGGAATATCCACTTCTTAAAAATTCAGCTTTCATTATAGATGTCTCATTCAAATATACCTGCTCTTCTGTTGTTAATCTACTTATTCTAATTAGTTGTGACTTAATTATGCTTTTAAAGACATGTGGGGGGTGCATACTTTTACTATCTAGATATCTTATTGTATGCACATCTTTTTTATGTACCATAGTGTGTATTACTTCATCCTTTTTATACACTTTCACATCTAAAAATACAATCTCATTTGATGATGAACACATTTTAAAGTTAAAAATTTTGTAGTATTATTGATATATGTGACAAACAAAGGAGATCTTCCTCAGCACCATCCCATATGAAAAACAATCGTCTACAAATCTAACATAGCTTTTCACATGTATATTCAGTGCATGTTTATTACTCAAAATATATTCCTTCTCCCATTGAAACAATACTAAATTAAAAGTATTTGCAACAGATGTACCCATGGCAACTCCTGTTAGCTGTTTATATGGTGTGCCATCAAAAATAAAAATATTGTTTGTTAGTACTAAGTGAAGGAGAGTACATATATTTTCCACATCTCGAGGGTGTTTGTTGGTACTAGACAATAATAACCTTCTAATTGCTTCTACTCCATAGTCAATAGGAATAACAGTGAATAAAGATTCTATGTCCAAGGTTACAAAAGTAAAGTTGGGGGAAGCTGTTGTATACCATGATTTAAGCTTCCTTAAAAAATGTGTACTATCTTTCACTATGCTTCCACATTTAGGTAATAATTCAGATAAAGTGATCTGTAAATACTTGGATATAGTTTCAGTTATCCAGCCCTTACCTGAGACAATAGGTCTCAGGGGGGGGGGTTTCTAAAGACTTGTGTATCTTTGGGATCCCGTATATTTTGGGGATCTTTGGACATGGTGTAGAGAAGTAGTTGAATATATCAATTGAGATGTCATTGCTTATCTGCATATCATAAATAGCCATGTTAACTTGTGTTATACAATTTTTTACTTCTTGAAATGTTATCTTTTTAAATGTACTAGTGTCAGATAAAAAACTAGAAAATCTATTCATATAATATATTCTGTCCATTAAAACCACAGCCCCTCCCTTATCTGCTTGTTTTATTATTACATCATTATTTCTTTTCAGATCTTCGAGAGCTAAATATTCTTTATAGGTAAGGTTGTATTTCATCTTAGTTTTATCACATTTACAAAACAGAGATCTCAGTTCTGATTCAACAATATTAGTGAATGCTAAGATAACTGGAGATAATTGTGGTATGAACAGACTTAGTTTTTTACAACTACCATTACTTTCTACAGAATTCTTAAAAATTAATTTTAACATGAGGCTTCTAGCAAAAAGTCTTAAATCTATAATAGAGTTTACCACATCATCCATGGCAAAGGGAATAAACTTCAAACCTTTGCTTAGTATAAACAACTGTTCGTCTGATAAAATGTTATTTGTTAGATTTAAAGTATCTTGTTTTATTGATGGCTTCCCATCTATCTGCGTGGCGTTTTGCTGCTTTTTCTGGGACTGCTGCACTTCCTTTTTGTCGCTTGGGTCTGGGGTGAATTTTCTACTACAGTTGGCGTTATACTTTCCGTATATGCCTGCTTCACCAGGACCCTTTCTGGTTGTTGCAGGCGAAACGGTAAAAAAGTGGAAATATCTGTTTGCCTTTTTTCTTTTGGTTCCCGCTGTTGCTCTGTCATCATCGGCGTTCTTGGTGCATCTAAGGTTACATTTTCAACAGTCGTGTTGAGTAGAATCTCTACATTAGATCCTACCGGACGTTTATAAGCTTCCTTCTCATTTGCTTTCTCGATGTTAGCTCTTTCAGCTCCTTGTTGTTGCGCTACGTGCGTAGCATTTGGCTCACATCTTCGCTGATTGGTTGAATTCTCATTAGATACGCCCGGCTGGGCGAAATCATCCAATCGATCAAGCATTCTCGTTTTCTTCTTAGTCGATGAGGCGAAATAAGGCTGTTGCTTATATTTAGCGGTTTTAGATAAATATTTAAACTCAGTTTTCGGCCAAGAAAATATATGTCCATTTTGGTAATCATCAATGTCCCTTTGAAGTTTACGTTTCTTTTTTAATTCTAGTCTATTGTCAAGTGACTGCATTCTTTCAATGAATGCTTGATAGATACCATGTGATGCTTCACTTTTGAGTAATATTGAAACATCTTTGTCACATTTTTCTATTTCTTGTAACAAGTTTTTTTCAGTATCTTCAAAGAAGCTATTCATAAGCTTCATATAGCTTGCACTCAATTCTAAATTGAGCTGCTGCCACTTAACAAGAAGCTCCTCGTAGGTATTACCATACGAGGGCATTTTGAGCACACGCAGTCCTCTTGGTACTATGCCTAGTTCAAGGTATGCCAGGAAACTGAGTTTCTGCCATTGCAGCTGCTTATAGCTACTAACCTTCTTTTCCAAGACATTAATTAAAGCAGTCAGATTAGTAGTATCCTCAGTTGTAGCAGTCTTTTGAGGATCATTGGTGGATGATTGGTCTTGTAGTAGCGGATTGTTCATTTTAATA
The DNA here is from genome assembly GCF_019279795.1 of Protopterus annectens. Lineage (NCBI taxonomy): Eukaryota > Metazoa > Chordata > Ceratodontiformes > Protopteridae > Protopterus > Protopterus annectens. The sequence continues at coordinate 1,249,965,161 of NC_056745.1, forward strand.
AGAAGTCTCTTGATGGACAAAGCCATTATCCAATGTTAATATAAAAGTTAGTTGTAAAAGGCTGGTTAAATCTCCTCTTAAAGTGTTACCTGTAACACTAGACAAGCGAAGATAAATTGTACTGAACACGTAGATAGATAGAACAAAACTCTAAGAACAACAGTTGTCACAGAAACACAGAACTTTAATGAAGCTTTCGGGCTCTCAACCCTTCATCAGCATTACACAATGTTACAATTTACATCATTTAAATAGAGGAACAGTTAAAATCACATGATCAACCAGCCAATGAATTTTAAAAAAGTTTTTTAAAAGGGAAATGTTTAAAACATGAGAATATATGCAAGTAGCGTGTTGTGCATAATATATTACTTAAATAATATTTTATAAGTTATTTAATTGGCGTTTAACTAGTATTGGTTTTATACTAGTAGTGTTATTTAATCCTGGTGGAGTTTCAGCCTGTAGTCTTATTATCCACTCTAGTTCTCTTGTTTCTACAAGGTTATTTATATCGCCCCCCCCTCATACCCACTTGTATTGCATCTATACATCTGAATCTAAAAGTATGTGTATTGAACTCATATATATGCTTATATAGGGCATTGGTCTGTATTTGTCTGTTTATTTCAGACCTATGTTCAATTATACGGTCTTTCAACCTCCGTATAGTCTTTCCTACATAAAATGCTTGACAATTCACACAAGTGGCAAGGTAGATAATGTAATGATGTAAATTGTAACATTGTGTAATGCTGATGAAGGGTTGAGAGCCCGAAAGCTTCATTAAAGTTCTGTGTTTCTGTGACAACTGTTGTTCTTAGAGTTTTGTTCTATCTATCTACGTGTTCAGTACAATTTATCTTCGCTTGTCTAGTGTTACAGGTAACACTTTAAGAGGAGATTTAACCAGCCTTTTACAACTAACTTTTATATTAACATTGGATAATGGCTTTGTCCATCAAGAGACTTCTTATTAAAATGAACAATCCGCTACTACAAGACCAATCATCCACCAATGATCCTCAAAAGACTGCTACAACTGAGGATACTACTAATCTGACTGCTTTAATTAATGTCTTGGAAAAGAAGGTTAGTAGCTATAAGCAGCTGCAATGGCAGAAACTCAGTTTCCTGGCATACCTTGAACTAGGCATAGTACCAAGAGGACTGCGTGTGCTCAAAATGCCCTCGTATGGTAATACCTACGAGGAGCTTCTTGTTAAGTGGCAGCAGCTCAATTTAGAATTGAGTGCAAGCTATATGAAGCTTATGAATAGCTTCTTTGAAGATACTGAAAAAAACTTGTTACAAGAAATAGAAAAATGTGACAAAGATGTTTCAATATTACTCAAAAGTGAAGCATCACATGGTATCTATCAAGCATTCATTGAAAGAATGCAGTCACTTGACAATAGACTAGAATTAAAAAAGAAACGTAAACTTCAAAGGGACATTGATGATTACCAAAATGGACATATATTTTCTTGGCGAAAACTGAGTTTAAATATTTATCTAAAACCGCTAAATATAAGCAACAGCCTTATTTCGCCTCATCGACTAAGAAGAAAACGAGAATGCTTGATCGATTGGATGATTTCGCCCAGCCGGGCGTATCTAATGAGAATTCAACCAATCAGCGAAGATGTGAGCCAAATGCTACGCACGTAGCGCAACAACAAGGAGCTGAAAGAGCTAACATCGAGAAAGCAAATGAGAAGGAAGCTTATAAACGTCCGGTAGGATCTAATGTAGAGATTCTACTCAACACGACTGTTGAAAATGTAACCTTAGATGCACCAAGAATGCCGATGACGACAGAGCAACAGCGGGAACCAAAAGAAAAAAGGCAAACAGATATTTCCACTTTTTTACCGTTTCGCCTGCAACAACCAGAAAGGGTCCTGGTGAAGCAGGCATATACGGAAAGTATAACGCCAACTGTAGTAGAAAATTCACCCCAGACCCAAGCGACAAAAAGGAAGTGCAGCAGTCCCAGAAAAAGCAGCAAAACGCCACGCAGATAGATGGGAAGCCATCAATAAAACAAGGTACTTTAAATCTAACAAATAACATTTTATCAGACGAACAGTTGTTTATACTAAGCAAAGGTTTGAAGTTTATTCCCTTTGCCATGGATGATGTGGTAAACTCTATTATAGATTTAAGACTTTTTGCTAGAAGCCTCATGTTAAAATTAATTTTTAAGAATTCTGTAGAAAGTAATGGTAGTTGTAAAAAACTAAGTCTGTTCATACCACAATTATCTCCAGTTATCTTAGCATTCACTAATATTGTTGAATCAGAACTGAGATCTCTGTTTTGTAAATGTGATAAAACTAAGATGAAATACAACCTTACCTATAAAGAATATTTAGCTCTCGAAGATCTGAAAAGAAATAATGATGTAATAATAAAACAAGCAGATAAGGGAGGGGCTGTGGTTTTAATGGACAGAATATATTATATGAATAGATTTTCTAGTTTTTTATCTGACACTAGTACATTTAAAAAGATAACATTTCAAGAAGTAAAAAATTGTATAACACAAGTTAACATGGCTATTTATGATATGCAGATAAGCAATGACATCTCAATTGATATATTCAACTACTTCTCTACACCATGTCCAAAGATCCCCCAAATATACGGGATCCCAAAGATACACAAGTCTTTAGAAACCCCCCCCCCTGAGACCTATTGTCTCAGGTAAGGGCTGGATAACTGAAACTATATCCAAGTATTTACAGATCACTTTATCTGAATTATTACCTAAATGTGGAAGCATAGTGAAAGATAGTACACATTTTTTAAGGAAGCTTAAATCATGGTATACAACAGCTTCCCCCAACTTTACTTTTGTAACCTTGGACATAGAATCTTTATTCACTGTTATTCCTATTGACTATGGAGTAGAAGCAATTAGAAGGTTATTATTGTCTAGTACCAACAAACACCCTCGAGATGTGGAAAATATATGTACTCTCCTTCACTTAGTACTAACAAACAATATTTTTATTTTTGATGGCACACCATATAAACAGCTAACAGGAGTTGCCATGGGTACATCTGTTGCAAATACTTTTGCGAATTTAGTATTGTTTCAATGGGAGAAGGAATATATTTTGTAATAAACATGCACTGAATATACATGTGAAAAGCTATGTTAGATTTGTAGACGATTGTTTTTCATATGGGATGGTGCTGAGGAAGATCTCCTTTGTTTGTCACATATATCAATAATACTACAAAATTTTTTAACTTTAAAATGTGTTCATCATCAAATGAGATTGTATTTTTAGATGTGAAAGTGTATAAAAGGATGAAGTAATACACACTATGGTACATAAAAGATGTGCATACAATAAGATATCTAGATAGTAAAAGTATGCACCCCCCACATGTCTTTAAAAGCATAATTAAGTCACAACTAATTAGAATAAGTAGATTAACAACAGAAGAGCAGGTATATTTGAATGAGACATCTATAATGAAAGCTGAATTTTTAAGAAGTGGATATTCAAATTATTATACAAAAAAATATTGAGGAGATAGCTGAGGGTAGGAAAACAAGCTACAAACCAATATTTTTAGAGGAGAATATAGATGCAAATCTTGGTAATTTAATGCCTATTAAAAAGAAGGAAACAATATTAAGATATACAACAACCTTCTCAGGTTATTCTAATCAAATTAGTAACATAATACATAAAAATTGGCCTATACTTATGGCTATGCCAGAGTTAAGCGTTATAGTAGGATCCAGACCTAGTTTTGCTTACAGAAATAACCAATCTATGAAAAACATGTTGTGTTATAAGGATTTTGACATAAGGCACAATGTTGGCTTCAGTAATAAAGGGACCTATAAATGTTATAATTGCACCTGCTGTGCTGACATTTTTGAAGGGGATAATAATTTTATACACCCCACAACACATAAGAAATTTTATTTTCATGTCAATGCAAATTGTAACACCACAAAAATTATCTACCTTGCCACTTGTGTGAATTGTCAAGCATTTTATGTAGGAAAGACTATACGGAGGTTGAAAGACCGTATAATTGAACATAGGTCTGAAATAAACAGACAAATACAGACCAATGCCCTATATAAGCATATATATATGAGTTCAATACACATACTTTTAGATTCAGATGTATAGATGCAATACAAGTGGGTATGAGGGGGGGCGATATAAATAACCTTGTAGAAACAAGAGAACTAGAGTGGATAATAAGACTACAGGCTGAAACTCCACCAGGATTAAATAACACTACTAGTATAAAACCAATACTAGTTAAACGCCAATTAAATAACTTATAAAATATTATTTAAGTAATATATTATGCACAACACGCTACTTGCATATATTCTCATGTTTTAAACATTTCCCTTTTAAAAAACTTTTTTAAAATTCATTGGCTGGTTGATCATGTGATTTTAACTGTTCCTCTATTTAAATGATGTAAATTGTAACATTGTGTAATGCTGATGAAGGGTTGAGAGCCCGAAAGCTTCATTAAAGTTCTGTGTTTCTGTGACAACTGTTGTTCTTAGACTGTTGTCATACACCCATGACTGGACCATTCTGAATGGCAATGGGGCACATCCTCACGAACGTGATTCCCACACACATTGATGGCCTCCAGGCCTTTCCTAGCACCCATGTTGGGCTTGTGTATGCCACAGCATGGCACAAACACATGCTGGCCACCTGTCATACCGTTGCATGGCTGGTTGGGGTGGTACGGAGGCCGACACATCAGACGTCCTCACATTGCCCTTCAGCACCATTCCACGTTCTGGTATTGGCAACTTACACATCCACCTGCACATCATACCCTGTGTCTTAGGGTGTTATGCTATGTGGCTCATGGACAGGACACACAGTGGTGCGAGCATACCATAGTACCCACTACATGTCAGGTACATATGGCATTACACAGTCCTCAGTCATGGGGCCCCTCATGTTCACTATATGCTTACATACAGAACATGCTTTCACAGAGTACTGTCTATGCCTAGATATCCCACGCCTACATACCAAGTGCCATGATTGCTCCACCAGCTCATACCGATACCAACCATATGGGTGTCAGTGTGGCGGATACATCATATGAGTATCATGGCATCAGGATGCATGACACATGGTGCATGCACATCACCTTTGCATAACAACATTCACCCACCGACTATCACATGGATACTGGTCCCGTACATACATATCACATTGTACATGGTTGCTGTACATACATATGCCACACATGGTCCTGTGGTTACCGTATTCCACTGTGGCATGGATACCCTTCTGCAAGGCCACACCTCTCTGTACTGTGTGTGATGCTGGTACATAGGTAGCCATTGTACCTGTGAAATGCACACATCTACACACAGTCAAGGGTACAATACCACATATATGGTGCACCTTCAACAACAGCTACAGCTTTACATGGCACAATATTGTCATGCCACGATGTTTACCAGGCTCAGACGGTTTACATATGCGGCTGACATACGGACAACACATCTGTACACATCTGCATACCACATACTCAGGGGTGTCTTCTGCTCTGACACGGCCCATGTCCTCCACATTACTGATGCATATACTCCTCGTACATGACATCTGCGGTGGGCAGTGTGAACGGACTGCTCCTGGATATGTGCACACACGCCACACTGCATGGGCTGGGCTTCTGTGTTACTTCCACAAACACAACACACACCATGCTGTGGAACAAAGGTCCTGTGCACATCCCGTAGGGACACACAGTAGCACTGTTCATGTGCTACCTCCCTTGCTGTTTGAGTGACACGTAGTCCTGGTACCACCACAGCAGTGGTACTGTGTAGACGTGCGGTTGACACCCGCCTCTGCTGTTCACAGGACACTACCATGGGGAGGTGACACTACTGTGTACACTGCACATGTGTTTACACATGGACCCGCCAGACTGCATTGTTGCCCACTGTGCACCTGTGCAGCTGCTACAGGGCCTTTGGGCATGGTTACTTGGTGTCCCTTCCAGTTCTGCTAGCTATCATGCTACTACTCTGTCCCATACCTACAGGCCATATGTATCCTGTTATTGTACATACCAATAGGCGATACCTGTGTTATGCATGATATGCCTGTGATACTGTGTATGATATCTGTCATATCTACCTAGACAGCTTTACATTACACATATTTCACATAGTATCCCCTAATGAAGGGCATACTTGCACGTCGGCCGCACCTTACGTATGACATCAACGGTATATGCCCATACACATGCGTGCTGTGACAGTATACATACATGTCCTATCCCGTGCTATGGCACTTCCTTGTTGGACATCCACTGCCAGCAACGGCGTGTGGTATGGCATTGTTCTCTCTAATGCCCCCCTGTGGCAGCCCTTGTGGTGTCTCCGCTGTGTACATGATGTCCCACTGCTGTACACACAGTGTCCACAAGCATTGGTATGCTCGGCAGGCTATCACTACATAACTACCTTTCACCACTTTCTGCATTACGGACAAGTGTAATTAATTACAACCACCATTCACATACAGTACAGCTTCGTCATACACATCATGCATTACACAACCGTACATATCATGTGTTCTACATACCTTGTCGGTGTTTCGTTCCGTGTTTCGTTCCGTGTATCGTTTTTCCATTTTCTTTCGCTTTCGGTTGTACACTGCTGGTTCGGTATGAGCATACGGTTTGAATATCCTGAGAGTCATCCTTATATCCGTCGATACCTGCAACATGTGAATTCATCCCACCAATTGCTGTTCCTCAGTGAGTGATTACGTGCATATCACCTGTGCATCTACTCCATTCGCAAATTACATGTAGATACTGGGGTATAATTGGATTCCTCACCTGGGCGTTGGCTATTTGCCCTACCTTCGTGGAGATGGTCTGTATTGTGTTATGTTACGTGTAACTGCAACCGCTATGCGTGGCGACAGGTATATTTCGAAGTACTGTTACCCGTGGATTGTGTGTGTAGGGTGTAGTATTTGGTTCGACATGTGGGTGTCCCTGTCCTGGCGACGAATGATAATGGAGTATTGCATTCAAAACTGTAACATGGCTGTTGCATTCCTTTATACAACGCATGCAAGTATGCATCCGCCTTTAATTGTGTCTCCCACGCGAGATGTTGTGGTTATGCAGATGTCATTCACTGACTGTATGTTTGTGCTGCTATTACGGTTTGTATTCCTTTAATATCTACGGTGGGGGATATCGGTGGTTGTACGTGACGGATACGGGTTGTGGGCCGTGCATCTCTACATACACAGTATAGTTGTCTGTGTGCTCCATCCCTACCTGGAGAGTTAACAGTTAATAGTCTTTTGTTATGGGAGTGTAGCTTGGGCTGTTGTTAATTGGTTCCAATATAGTCTGCAGGTGGCCTTGCTGCATGTATACCCCCGTAACTTCTGTGGTATATCAGCGGCTATGTGTACGTGAGTAATTATGTGCATATCACCTGTGCATCTACTCCATTCGGTAATTACACGTCGATACTGGGGTATGATTGGATTCTCCGCCTGGGCATTGGATATTCGCCCTACCTTCGTGGGGATGGTCTGTATTGTCTTATGTTATGTGTGACTGCATCTGCTATGCATGGGAACAAGTATGGTCTGCATTCATGTCACTCATGGATTGTGTGTAACAGGTGTAGTATTTGTTTCAACAGGTGGGTGTACCTGTCCTGCCGACGTATAATAACGGAGTATTACATTCAAAACTGTAACATGGCTATTGTTTGCATTTCTACAACGCATGCAATTATGCAGCTGCCTTTAATTGTGTCCCCCACGTGATATGTTGTGGTTATGCAGATGTCACTGACCGACTGTATGTTTGTGCTGCTGTTACGGTTTGTATTCCTTTATTGTGTACAGTGGGGGATGTCAGTGGTTGTACGTCACGGATACGGTTTGTGGGCCTTGCATCTGTACATAACCAGTATAGTTGTCTGTGTGCTCCGTCCCTACTTGGAGAGTTGACAGTTAATTGTCCTTTGTTTTGGGATTGTTGGTTGGGCTGTTGTCATGTGGTGTCGGTATTGCCTGCGGGTGAGCCCTACCTTCGTGGGGATGGTCTGTATTGTCTTATGTTATGTGTGACTGCATCTGCTATGCATGGGAACAAGTATGGTCTGCATTCATGTCACTCATGGATTGTGTGTGACAGGTGTAGTATTTGTTTCAACAGGTGGGTGTACCTGTCCTGCCGACGTATAATAACGGAGTATTACATTCAAAACTGTAACATGGCTATTATTTGCATTTCTACAACGCATGCAATTATGCAGCTGCCTTTAATTGTGTCCCCCACGTGATATGTTCTGGTTATGCAGATGTCACTGACCGACTGTATGTTTGTGCTGCTGTTACGGTTTGTATTCCTTTATTGTGTACAGTGGGGGATGTCGGTGGTTGTATGTCACGGATACGGTTTGTGGGCCTTGCATCTGTACATAACCAGTATAGTTGTCTGTGTGCTCCATCCCTACTTGGAGAGTTGACAGTTAATTGTCCTTTGTTTTGGGATTGTTGGTTGGGCTGTTGTCATGTGGTGTCGGTATCGCCTGCGGGTGAGCTTGATGCATGTATACCTCCGTAACATCTGTGGTATATCAGCGGTTGTGTGTACGTGACAACCATCCCTTGTCATTCTGTCCCAGATATTTGCAGTCATTGTGGTCCTGTTGTTGGGATAGCCTGTTTGCCAGTGGTTGCCACATATTCAGATGGGGATTGATTGTTTGACACTTGTAGAACACACACCGGTGTTTACGGGCCAACACGTGGCCACGGTCAGTACTGGGGTAGCACATACGTATTTCCGCGGTACATACCTATTGCTGTGTGATCTTGCCGACGTATCTTATTGCAATTAACATATCGGTGTCGTACATACAGGCATGACTATTACATACGTCCTTTCCATTTCATATGGGGTATATTCCTGTGCTACCATCTGGGACAGTTTCACTTTGTATCGTTCTACGTCGTGACACACCTAGCCAGGGTGGGGCTGTCACTACTACTTTGGGACTAGTAGTGTACATATGCCTGAGGCTAGTTTACTGTATGCCTACACCTAATATTCCGCTCTGCCTCTAACGTGGCACCAACATACACATGTTGCAGACACACACACACATTATACTCACACAGCGACGCACACGGCACCCTCACCGCACACATACACATACTACGGCACTCACGGGGACGGTTGCACACCGTACCTACGTGGACCGCAACACCGGCGGCGGTGTCTACCTCTCCCTTCATATCATCATACTATTACACGCGCATGTACTGTACTGTTACAGTACTGTGGTCTGGCGATCTTTCCGCCTCGCGGTTATGCATATCGGTATGTTACCCGTTCCATGGTTGGCGGTATCCTCTTATGTTGAACCTCCCGGATGTTCAGGTTGTCGTTTCACTATGTATACTATGTACAGATATCGCAGGTTACATCTCAGTCACCTTATATCCCTCTAATTCCCTGTCTTAACTGTAGTATATACATGTATATGTGTACATATATTTCTATATATATATAATTATATCTATCTACATATATATATATATATATATATATATACACACACACACACACACACATATATATATATATATATATATATATATATATATATATATATTTCTATATGTATACATCTTGCGGTGAACGTGGCAGGCATACAGCAACGCCGTATGCTGTAGGACCCGCGTACTGTTCAGGTGTTGGCGTTACATGCTCCACTGGCTGTTGGGTGTACAGTGTTTGGGGGCTGCCTATGTTGGAGTCACACATGAGGCCACCCATACAGTACACTTTACAGGTAGTCATGTTTGTGTGCCGTCCATTTCACTGTGTGCAGGTATGGAGGTGTCAGTCCATGGGGCCTACGCTGTCAGAGTATGTGCTATACGTTCCCTCTTTGCCAAGGCGTGGGCATATTGGGTACGCCTCCGTCTGCCTACTGGGGCTGGCACAGTGTGTTCCTGGTCTGGAACCCTCTGTGCCTGGACTGGCCTTGGCAGTTGTGGTGGGTTTGTGGCCCTTCACCATTATGTCCCTGCAGCAGCTGCTTCCGCAGGATCATATTATGTAGCATGGCACATACTATGAATATGTGGGCACATGTGCCTGGAGAGTACTGCAAGGCTCCACCAGATGTATCCAAGCACCGGAACCGTGATTTCAGCATCCCGAACACACGCTCTATGATTATTCTGGTTTGTGCGTGTGCCTCATTATGGCGTTCTTGCATGTGTGTGTGTGCATTTCTGATGGGAGTCATCATCCATGGCTCCAGCGCATAGCCAGCATCCCCCACGAGATGGCCTTGTGGGATGTCCCCCCTGGCAAATACCTGGTACAGCTGTGAGGCATGCCAGATATGGGAGTCGTGGTAGCTTCCAGGGCTGCCAGCACACACATCCATGATAATGCCCTGAGCATTGCACACGACCTGGCAATTGATGGAGGGGAATCCCTTGCGGTTTATGTAGCGTCTACCCTGCTCGCCAGGTGGTGACTTGATTTGTATGTGCGTACAGTCTATCGCACCCAGTACCTCTGGGTATTGTGCCACACGGTGGAAGTGGCGCATATTGCTAGCCAAATCCTCCTGAGATCTGGGGAAGTATATATGCTCATTGGCATGTGGTAACATGGCATCCAGGAACTGGTGTAGTACCCTGGATGCTGATGCCTGTGAGATGCCCATTATATCTTCAGTTGGCCTTTGAATGGTACCTGTGGCCAGTATTCGCAAGTTTACACATACCTTTGTGTCCACTGGGATGGGTTCCCCTCTGATGTTTCTTGTTCTCAGGCGTGGCCGGCACAGCTCCACTATTTGCTGTAACGTGTCCCTGTCCACCCTGTAACGCTCTACTATCTCCAGGTCTTGTAGCCCCTGGTAGGTTACCCTTGGTCTGAACACTCTCCTTCTCCTCCGAGGCCTACGGTGGTTGTCGGCACCCTCCTCCACAACACCGTCTGTCTCTAACACATGCTGATGGATCACAGCCACGGCAGCACCCAACATGTACATTTTAAAAGTTCCCCGTGTGTTTACACCTATGGTGCGGCATTTGGAAATACACAGCTGTGTGTTGTGTGCATTCACACTTTATACTATTGTGCTGTGCACACCGATGATGTCATAGGGTGTGTTTGTATGGCCGTATCTGGGGCTATTTTCCGTGTTTTACCGATGGAACTACAACGCTGTTGCCTTTGGTGTTGCATTACTCTTGCCTGCCATGGATTACCTTTCGACCTTCCCTTACTATTTCTGCACGTTGCACCTACTATTTTCTGGCATGCATCCTGCAGAGCACTGTCATGTGTACTTTCTGGGACATGGCATATCATGCGTTTTGTGTACTGCCACCGTTGTGCTGCCTGTCTGCTTTGCTCTGCTGTGTCAGGTCTTCTATCTTTGCAGTCTGCTACCTCCTCTACTTTCTTTGCATTCATATGCCTCCCCTATCTCATTTTGCATGTTTCTGCATGCAGAGTTGTCAGCTTCCGCCGATTGGCCTTCGTGGGTTGATTAGTGTTGATTGCTCATTAGTACTCCAATTACACTTCTTCCGCATTTCCTCATATTCTTAACATCATCTTCCTGTTTCCGATGTTGTTTGCGGGGCGAGCGCCACATGACTGGGTTAATGGAACGTAGTCATCCTCGTGCACATGCACTTCTGCACGCATTGTGTGCTCTCAGCTGAACTATTACCCCACACCCCGGTCCTGCAGCTGTGATTTGCGATGTACAGCCCAGGTTTGCTGTGCTCCAATGTGCTTCCTGCTACGGTGGCACACCCCTCTGCAGATGACATGTATTCCCTCTAAGCCACTCCTCTGTGTATTACCGCTGCGCCGTTTGGTACAGATTTACGCTGGCGGGGGATTTGCGATTCAGTATTATCTGCCTCATTTGCATGGCATTGACTACTAATTCATAGCTACCACGCCGCACACTGCCGCGAGTCCTTGGCAACCCTTGCACCGTGGTTGTGGTGTTCCATGCCAGTGTATTACACTGCTGTTTTATAACATTGTTATATTATTTCATTGTATTGCACCTTCCGCAAACATGTCCTAGGGTTCTGATGTGAGTTGCTGTGGAAATGCCATTTAAGTTGTTATTTACATGTTGTGCATGTTTTCTTTTGACATTCTCTGTGCATTTCGCCATTGGCATATGGTAACAGTGTGACACCTGGGTCTGACACTCTTCCGTTACTCCTATGTTCTGTTTGGGAAAATGTAAACTGTTTTTTTTTGGTTTACATTGCCGTGGGCTTATGCTACACCTGCGCCACTTCGTGAATCACTATATGCCTTCATTTGCATGGTGCAACAACGCACATGGGGTGTTTAGCATACCTACGCTGGGGGCTGCGCAGATCTGGTGCACACTGGTAGTGCACGTGGGATTGGATCGTACCTGAATCGCTCGGCGGCCATATTTGGCATTGTAACGCCTACGCTATGCATGCGCCTGGCACAAGGTTCATGAATCCCGGGGTCAGATTTTTATATAAAATATTTTCACCCCTCTGTATAAGGGACTATATTGTACAACACATGCTTGTACAAAATTAGTAGGTACTTCTAACATTGATGCACCACCCACTTGTTGTGATTTTAAAAGTCCTTTGCCTAAAAGCAGCTTGTATTTCTTACCCTATTCATCAAAAATTCCTTGTAGAATAGTATCAACTAGATTATTAGGGTACCCTCTATCTACAAACATGTTCCTCAAGTTAATAAATTCATTCTCAACATCCTCTTTTTGAGAGGTCATTCGTGTAATGCTTATTGCCTGCCCCTTAATAATACTCTTTTTCTGAGATAGGGGATGATGGCTGTTGAAATGGAGGTATGTGTTACAAAAAGGTTTTCTTGTGGTACACTCTAGATTTAAAACCTTCCAATTCTTTAGAAATAGCTGTATCCAAATAATGTATCTGTCTATCATTATACTCATAAGTAAATTTAAAAAAAGAGGTGGCACTATTTAAATATTCAATAAAACCAGGTATTTTCTTTTTGTCACCTTTCCACAGAATAGAAATGTCGTCCAAAAATCTGTTACATAACAAAATCTCAGAATTAAAACTACTTTTAAAAATGTATTCCAATTCCCATTCTAACAAGACAATATTAGCATAGATGGGGGCACAAGCTGCCCCCATAGCCACTCCCTTGGTCTGTTGATAATATTGCCCTTCAAAATAAATAAAATTATTGTCCAGTATAAGAGCCATAATCTCACATAACAAATTGACCCGTTCATGTTGCAATTTAGAACATGCAAAAAGCATTTCTTCAAAATATTCCAACCCCTCCTTCCTAGGGATACAGGAAAACAAATCTTGAACATCACTGGCCAAAAATGTCACTTCAGCTGACCATAAGTCCTGTTTCAACTGACCCAAAAAATCCCATGAGTCTTTAACTAAATGTGGTACCCACCCCTTCCACAACATGTTTTATCATCCTATTCACAGAAACTGCCAAATTGTGCATTTTGGAACCCCCAACCACTACAATAGGTCTAAAAGGTGGTGCCAATACGTTTTTGTGGATCTTAGGGATGCCAAACATAACAGGCACCTTGGGGTGGGAATTTAAAAGAAAATCATACATATCCTGACTAATCTGATCCAGTATATATTCTTCTAGAAAACTGTCAATACGCTGGTATGAAATGTTGATTTGATTTTTGGAGACTTGTAAATAATTATCCTCATTGAATAAAATATTCTGCATTATATTAATATAGTCTTCAGTATTGAAAACCACAATACCGCCTCCCTTGTCTGGGGTCATAATACGAATCTCCCTGTTTTCTTTCAGTTGTTTCATTAAAACTCTACTTTTGATTCAGATTATAATATACATTCTTGTGTTCTGCCTACAACTTGTAAATATCCTCTTTTTCTGCTTTCTTGAAAGTTCCAACCAAAAAATGCAAGGGTGGATTAAAAGTACAACTTTTTTTACAAATTGCACTTTTATTTGAACCCGTATTTCCTTCATTGTTTTTAGAAAATAAAATTTTAAAATGTAACTTTCTTGTATACAACTGTACATTCAACAAAACCTCAGCTACATCAGGAATTCCTTTGGAGAGAATGAAAATAATTCCTCAGTAATTAACCTGTTGGTATAATTATAAACACTAAAACCCTGAGAGGTGTGAATGATCTGGTGGGTCAACATCCTCTAATATCTGCCCCTGCCTCTCCCCTTATTCCCATACCCTCTCTGGTGTTGAACTACTTGGCTGTAAGAATATTGCCTTCCTTGATTCCTGTTTGCTATTCTTTCCGAGTGCCTCAGTGTAGAAAAATCCTGATGCTTAGGATGATCCACTGTATGTTCATTACCAAAAATCATCACATATGCCATCATCCAATTCATGTATTAACTCACAATCATTAGGGTAGTTACTAAAACCCCTGCTACTTGAACCATGCTTATCAATATACAATTTATTGGTAGGATAAACTGTTTTACACTGATATTGTTTAATTGTTTAATATCTTTTTCTAATTTTCTTTTTTTTTCTTTTGAAATTGAATATTACATTTTTTCTCTACCCTACAAATAACCTTCTCATAAAGCTCTTCGTATTGATTAAACAATAAATCATCCAAAATACAAACATTTAGCTCTTCTAACTCTTTCTGAAGTTTCACTTTCATTTGTTTCTGAAAAAAAACAACATTGTTAAGCAGTTCAAGGCCCCATTTAGCAAAAAGAGTGACAAAATCATTAACCATGGAAGTGTCATAACATAAACCAAAAGGAAACTTAACACGTAGCCCTTGTGGGACCACCTTTAATAGAATGCATTTAGTAAAGTACACAATTTCCATTCCATTCTAGATTTGTTAACTCTATTTTAACACTGTAAACTGGTTTATTTTTAGCCAATAGTAGTTGATTTTAACATA
This sequence comes from Protopterus annectens, assembly GCF_019279795.1. Taxonomy (NCBI): domain Eukaryota; kingdom Metazoa; phylum Chordata; order Ceratodontiformes; family Protopteridae; genus Protopterus; species Protopterus annectens. Next base: position 1,249,980,178 of record NC_056745.1, read on the forward strand.
TTTAAACTCTCTTTTTTCATTGTATTAATTGTTCTGATGAAGTCAACTTATATTGATGAAAGCGCTTAACTTTTGTAAATAAAACTGTGTGGTGCGTTTTTTGGTTTACTTGCATTTCTTTTTGCAACATTGCACCACTTTTTGGGCTTTTGATGAAAGAGCCTGGAGTTCGGAAATCCTTTAAGCAGAAGGAATAGCAACTAAAAAGGTTGTTTTTCAAGACAGGAATTTTAAATCAGTTTTTGGCTATGGGGAAGGCAGAACAAAGAGGCAACTGATGACAGTCTTGTTCAAATGGATCCACCTTTGAAGATGGACTCTTCATACCTGAGTGAGTTGGACTGGATAAAAAAGAGGCAGTCTAACAACAGACCACTTAACAACTAGAGTCCATTGCAGAACATGCATATAGAAGGTTCAAAAGGTTAAGCCTTGTAGTACTACTGTCAAGTCCTGGGGTGGTGACAGATCTTTCGCTGGAGATCTGAGCAGGAAGGTATGCTTTGGGAGGCTTTACATAAATTTGCAAGCAGTCAGGGAAGAAGTACTATCTCCTGACTGAAAGTTTGTGCTTTGTTAAAAAAAAACTGCCACCTTCTTTAAAAAGGAAAGCTAAAAACTCTAAACTAGAAGACATAGGGGCAGTAAAAGGGTCACTGTCATTTTCCAAGGCCCAAACTGAAAATCTTTTCCATTTGCTCTTGTAAATCCTCTTAGTGGAATCTTTCTGTGATGACAAAAGAATATTATGAACTAAGGAAGACAGTTTGGACTGTCTAGCTATCCAAGGAGAAGCCATGCAGTTGATTTGAGGGCTGGAACATTGGGATGCTTTATCCCCGAAGGATGTGACAGAATATTTGGACTGGGGTCCAGTATACATACAGAATAAAGAAAATGAGACGAAAGGGAGAGGAACCACATTTGATGAGGCCAGAAGGGGGCAATGAGGATAGCCAAGCTATTCAATCGGCTGGCTCTCTGTAAGAATTCCGGAATTTGACTAACACTCCCCTCCTTAGGCTCTACTTCCACTAACTCCTTATCCTTTAAACCAGTTCAAACATCCTACATTAAAAAGCTCCTAAGCAAACTAAAACCTTGCTGCCTGGCTGCCGATCAACTACCAAACAAATTCCTAAAAATTGCTACTTCATCCACTGCCTATCCTATCTCTGTATTAATCAAGCATTCTATCTCCGAACAGTATGTGCCCCTCCTCTGGAAAGTCACTCACATCATCTCCCTCCACAAGGGTGGCCCCTCCAGAGAAATCTCAAACTACCTCATAGCTATCCTTCCACCCTTAGTCAAAATCCTAGAGAAATTTATTCAGCTACAACTTGTAAACCTCCTTACCACTAACAACCATCTTTAAGATTCTCAGCATGGCTTTAGACCCCAATATAGTACAAACACCACTTTGCTATCCTTTACCAACACTTTTCATCACCTCATGAACAATGGACAACTAGTCTCTGCAATTTTCCTGGACATGTCAAAAGCTTTTGACACCATTTTCCACCAACTACTACAAAACAAACTCGCTACATACAATCTCAGTCCAGTATCCCTGTCATGGTTTCTCAGTTATCTATCAAACCGGCAAAAGGCTACTAAACAGGAAAATGAACTCTCCCCACTACTACCAGTAGACACTGGTGTACCCCAATGTTCAATACTTGGCCCCCTTCTCTTTATCATATCTACTAATAACCTTAATACAGTAACCCAACTTGCCTCAGTCATACAATATGCAGATGATACTTCTCTTATCTGCTCCACAAGAACTAAAACAAAAGAGGCAAAAAACTTTCCAAAAAGTTGAAATATTCTTATCAAACCGCCAACTCATTCTAAACCTAAAGAAGACAAAATTAATAATCTTCACAAACAAAACTACCAAGTCCAGCTACCTACCTCTCCCTATTCACTCCACAAATGGTACCATAACTGAGCCAGAAAACCAGACCAAACCCCTAGGTATTACAACAGACGACCATCTCAAATTTGATACTCACATTTCCCAAACAATCAAAAAAGCCAATTCCAAGCTCAGTGCTCTCTACAGAGCCAAACCTTACCTAACACCCCAAACCAGACTAGACACAGCTAGATCTCAACTACTCTACACTTCTCTACTGCTCTCATATCTTTACCAACTTATGCAAGGCTAACCTGCACAACCTTGAATCCTATGACAACAAAATTGCAAAGTTTGCCACAAGCCATCCCCATAATACCCATCATTGTTCCGCGCTTCTTCAACTTAACTGGCTAGAACTTCCAAATCTTTTAACCTTAAACCAACTTACCCTTGCCCACAAAATCGTACACAACCCTTATAGCTGCCCCACAATTACTACCTTACTCCAACTACAGGCAAACAGCAGGTCTCTTAGGTCTTCCAATAGGCCACTTCTCAGAATAACATAGTCACATAACTACCATGGTGACTCCCTCTACTCAAACAAAGTAGCTAAGTCTTGGAATGCTCTGCCCCTAAGCATACAATGCAACCCCTACTATTTTTCATTTAAAACAAAAAATAAAAGAACATCTTAAAAGCAACTGGCTTTGCCCCTGTAGTCCCCATGGATAAATCCTCTATTCCACTCTTCCTCTCCTATGCTCATTTTAATCTCACCTATACTCTCTTCCTCTATTACAGCTCAGTGGCTAGTAGTCCTCACGTGTTACAATCAAATTGCTTCCTCACTACCTTTTTGATCTGTAAATATTTCAATAATCCAAAATCTCAGTGACTACGTTCTATAACATTGACACATGTCTTTTCAGTTAGGTCTGCTCTCTGCCTATTATCAGTTTTTACTTAATTATCCAGATACCTGTGATTTACTTTTATAATGTTGTAGCTATAATGAAGAATGTTATCTAATCTTTTTGCCTGCAAAACTTTGTATAGTAATTATTTTTGATTCGTACTAATGTATTTGTGTATATCTTTATCTGTCTTGTATTTTTTGAAGCTTTTCTCCTCGGGTCTCCACTGAAAACCGGCCACCAGCCCAGATGGACACTACTCGGTAAACAAATGTAAATAAAAATAAATAAATAAATTATGGTTAATGGGGGATAAGAATAAATGAGACCCAAGGGTCAAACATGGACTAGAACATCTCTCTGTGACTACCCCTGGGGATCAGGTTAAAATACCTGCTGCACCTGTTGTTGTGGGTGAGGCAAAGAGGTCGAAGCAAGTTTGACCCCAAAGATGAAAAGTTTCTTCCTCCACTGACTGATTGAGGGACCACTCATAAGACATCAAAAATAACCTACTGAGTTTGTCCACTAGTATGCTGAAATTCCCTTGGATGTGTGTTGCCACTAGAAAGTGGTTGGAGGAGATCACCCATTACCACACTCTCACAGCTTCTCGACATAGGGGGTAAGATCGAGTTGTGTCTTGTTTGTTCATATACCAGGCTACAGACATGCTGTCATTTAAATCACAATGGTCCCTACAGGCAGAACATCTAGAAAGGTCTGCAACACTAGAAGGACTGCTTTCATCTCTAGGACACTGATGTGTGAGACAACATACCTTGGACCATCCCTCCTAAAAAAAAAATGCACCCCACCCTAGTTGGGAGGTATGTGTAGTTACTTTGGCTATGGGGGAGAAAGAACAGTTTCATTCAAATGGATCCACTTTTGAAGATGGTTTCTGCATACCTGAGTGAGCTTGACTGGATAAGAAAGAGGCTGTCAAAGATCAGAAAACTGATAAGCTAGGGTCCATTGCAGAACACGCATACAGTAATGTGTTAAGGAGACTAAAACTATAGATGCTGCCATGGATCCCAGAGCTTGAGGATGTAATCTGGCAGAAGGAGTAGGATGAGAAATGACGATGAACTTGAGACTTGAGTGTATGTACACATGATGTGTAGGTAGACAGGCAGTCTGACTTATAGTATTCAGATGAGAACCAATGAACTCCAGGTGCTGAACCAGTAGAAGCTTTGATTTGGGCATGTTGACTGTAATACCTAAAGACTGGCAAATTTGGAGCAAATATCCCTGGCCTGTTCTAGAAGATGCTTGGTTGGAGTGGAGAGGAGCCAATCATCTAAGTACAAAAACACATGGAATTCTCTATGTTTATATGATAGTATGCATCCTGAAGATTAACTGAGCATATCCAATCATCCTTGTGTAAAAGAGGTAAGATGAACTGAACCATGACCGTTAGGAACTTTTACATATTTTGATCAGATTCCTTACATCCAAAATCTGTCTCAGGTTCCTTGACTTTTTTGGCACTAGTAAGAACCTTGAGTAAGTTCTGAATCCTCTCTGGTTTGGTGGGACCTCCTAAATGACTCTTTTGTCTAACAGCTTCTGAATTTCTTGAGCTGCAGCTGCTCTCTGACTGGGTGGAATGTTGGGAAAGTTGTTTCTTTTGGGGATTGGAATTTGGAAAAATGCTGTAACGTAACCTCTGGATATTACTTTTAGCACTCAAAAATCTTTTTGTTATAGTAGCCCAGGTATCTGGGTACAAGGACAAATGTCCTGCAACTGCCTCCAGAAGTGAGCAGTCAGGGACCACTTCAGGAGTGCTGAAATGGTCTATCCAGAAAGGAGTCTCTGAAGCCCCGATTTTATGGACATCCTCTGCCACGAGGCCAGCATCTTCCACTGGAACTCCTTCCTCTGCCTCTGAGGGAGTTATCTCTGCAAGAATCCTGGAAAAAATCCCTGGGATTTGCAGAAAGAATAGTTGTGTAAAATCTTACCATAACCATAGATGTCCTTCTCTTCCATGTTGCAGTATTCATTACATGAAGGTTTCCCCTGCCATAAATATGCCTGACATACGGTCAGTATGCAAAAGCCTTTTACCACTCCTGGGTACATGGGATATCACATGTAGGCCCAGGGCAGGCATCGCCCAAAAAAGTGACGCCCGCAAGTACCATCCTCAGAACTGAATGCCCCAGGAAGAACATCAGCCCAAGGTACCAAGGAGGAAAACACACATCCAAAAAAAGAACAAGAACCAGGGGGAAGACGAGAGGAATAGAATACTGCAACATGGAAGAGAAGGACATCTATGGTTATGGTAAGATTTTACACAAGTATTCTATGACCTTCTATTCCTATGTTGCAGTACTCTTTACATGAGGGAGAGTACCACAGCTCATGAAGGAAAAAGGGAGGAGGAAGGAGCCAAGGCAGTCTCTAAAAAGCTATGGAGAATGGCTCTAGCAAAATCTGCTCTGGACCCGGAAATGCCATCTAACTTGTAATGTTTAGTGAAGGTATGCACAAAAGTCCAAGTGGCTGCTTCTAAAATGGAGGAGGTATCCAAACCTTTGAAAAAACCTCCAGAAGATGCTACAGCCCCAGTAGACTGAGTCTTAAAGGAGAACAGTGGGATTCTATCATTAAATGCTCAACCTCTCTGTCTTTTTTTCTCCCTATTTACTGCCCCTGCTATGAATAAACAGCAATACAGCATTTAAAATATTTTAAATTGACTGTTTCTCTCCACTGGAACAGTACCTTACTGTACTGTGTTGGTTTCACTTTCAAAAAACTTTTGTCCCCCCCTGGAAAAGTCGTCTCCAAATCATTGATGCCATCAAGGTCACTTAATACAGGTAGTTTTCTGTCCATTTCCCTCCCCAAACTGACATCACCACTACCATCCTAAAAACCCACCCATGTCACAGCTTCCTGGTCCTTCCTCTACCCATACAGAAAGTAAAGGCTAGAACAAGGAAGCAGTACATGAGTCAAGTCTCCTGCTGTGAGCTGTCAATCACACTAGGTAGCAGCTCAAATTACCCTTAGCACTTTGACATATAGGGAAGTTAGCTGTGAAGGGGGGTGGGAGATGAGTCAAAATAGTACAAATTCAGGCTTCACAAAAGACTGCAATTTATCCATTCTAAAAAGAAGCAGCAGTAAAAAGCACTTTGAAAGTCTGTTCTGTGCCATTTGCACTGTTTGTATTTTAAGTAGTCATTGAACGCCATGAAATGTTACTTAAAACTAACTGACTGAAAGACAGCAGTGTATGCATATAAAATTAGTACAGTGATGGGAGCTTTAGGAAGAAAGAGGCCTGCGTGATGTATTTTTTACAGACAAGCACTGAATTATGGGATACCTAGAGGCAGTCTAAACAATCAGAATTACTTCAATATGCCAGAACCCATGTGGTCAGATTCAGAAATTACATATAAAAATATTTAAAAACCTGTAAATAGTCCCAGAGTGGTGTTAAAATGTAGGAAAAACCAAACCATGATGAAATAAACATGTTGTTTGAGTCGGTGGGTGCAGTTCTCCTTTAAGAGGAGAAGAAAGACTCTTACCATGAAAAACATAAAGAAAATTGCTTTAGAAATTCAAGTAGAAACAGTATGCTTGGAAGCAGGCTTTCTCAGAGCATTGGAATGGAGAGAGAGAAAAATCTGATCAGATTTCCTGAAAACTTTACTTTTATCCAAATAAAATTTGAGTTGTCTGTGCACAACCAAGGTATATAGGATTCTCTCACTAGAAGACTGCGGAGGGGGAAGAAGGTGGGCAAGTTAATGGACTGATTAAGTGACAACTCATTCACAACCTTGGGCATAAAGGAAGGGTTGGTAGTAGGTACGCAAAGAAACCCCGTCCTTATGGAAAACCAGGAAAGGTGGAAATGCCATCAGTGCATGTAGTTCAGACACCATTCTGGCTGAAGTAATAGCAAGTATAAGCACATTCTTCCAAGTACAATACTGCAGGACAGCTGTTGCTGCAGGTTCAAAAGGAGCCACAGTAAGCTTTTCCAAAACAAAATTAAGATCCCAGGGAGGTGGAACAGGTTCCATGGGAGATCTAATGTGAAGGATGCCTTTAAGGAAAAGTTTAACTTCCAATCTGGAGACCAAATGGGGAAACAGAGGCTAATATGCAGAAATAGCTGAAAGGTGAGTTTTCACAAAAGAATACGTGAACCCAACCTTCAAAAGTTCACACAAGTAACTTAGAACCAAAGGAATGTCCACATTTAGTGGGTCTAGTTTACGAGAAAGACACCGTATAGAAAACGTCTTCCATTTGGATAAGTAGGATTTCCTATTACTGGGTTTCCTGGCCTTCTGCAGCACCTAAGCACATCAACCGAGAAAAGGTGTCTAAAAGGAATCACCAGTTTATCACTCACAGTGCGAGTTGCAGAGATGACAACTGAGGGTGAATGAGTGATCCCTTGTCTTGTGTGAGGAGATCAAAGCCTGTCAGGTAAAAAGAAGTTATGTACCTACCATAACGTTCCATGTTAGTTGTCTTCATCTTGCCTTCTTTCTTGCTGGTTGGGATTGGAGCCAATCCTCGGCTCTGACTCGGCCATCTTCAATAGCTCGAGAGCTGTTTACAGGCTCGAGGCTACCCCTTATCCCATGATGCCTAGCGATAGCTACCCAGATCTCATTTGAAATAGCTAACTCCAGACATAGCAAGAGAAAAAACCTAGGTTGACTATACCTGCCATATTCTCTAAGTCAGTAGAGGAAACAAACCAGAGAACACCCAGCCAGTGAAATAAGAACTCCTCTCGGTCCAATAGTACAGGGGAACGGAGGGTGGGACACAAGAAAGAAGGCGAGATGAAGACAACTAACATGGAATGTTATGGTAGGTACATAACTTCTTTATGTTAAGTTGTCTATCTCGCCTTCATTCTTGCTGGTTGGGACAGCATCTCTAGCACCTAATGTCCTGGGTGACTCATTGGAACAGACTCTTCAGAACAGTGGAACCAAAGTCAGCTCTGCTCCTGGAGACCATATCCAGCTTGTAATGAGAAATAAAGGTATGAGGATTTGCCCACGTAGCAGCTGCACAGATAGAATCCATGGGCAACCTAGACTGGAAGGCTACAGAGGTGGCCAAGGTTCTACTAGAATGACCTTTCGGTTTGATAGGTAACTCTTTGTTCCTTAACTGATAAATAAAAGTAATAGTATGAGACAACCATCTAGATAAGGTCACCTTGGAAACTGGGAGACGTTGTTTACCTAAGGCATAAGAAAGGAATAGCTGGTCTGACTTCCTTATTTCCTTAGTTCTGTGCAGGTAAAAACGCAATTGTCTATGAACATCCAATTGGTGTAATTTGTACTTTGCCTTGGTGGTGTGATTAGGGAAAAACACAGGAAGGTCTATAGATTGGTTTAAATTATTTTCTGAGCAGACTTTAGGAAGAAAAAAAGGATTAGTCCTCAGAGCAACCCTGTCCTTATGAAAAACCAAGTATGGAGGACGAACACATAGCACCTGAAGTTCGGAGATGTGTCTGGCTGAAGTAATAGCTACCAGAAAGAGTGTATTCCAAGATAAAAACTTAATGGAGCAGAACGCTGCTGGTTCAAAAGGGGGCAGAATTAAGGAAGTTAGGACCAAATTAAGGTCTCAAGGAGGAGGGGGATCTCTCACTGGAGGCCTAAGGAGAGTCGTCCCTCTCAAAAAAGCTTTGCAGAGCTTATGAGACATAATGTAATTTGAGAACCCAACATGAAAGTTAGAAATGGCTGCTAATTGAACCCTGATCATAGCAGAAGTGGACCCGGAATGAAAAAGTTGTGCTAGGAATTCCAGAATTTCGTGGACTGGGGCTGAAAAGGGATCTACGTTCCTAGCCTCTGCCCAACAAGACAAACGTTTCCATTTACTAGCATAAGTTTTCCTGGCTGTGGACTTGTGAGAGGAGACAATAATCTCACGTACAGCCGGGGAAATGCTGGGAAGCCTGGCTAAGGTTGGAAGTGGAGCAACCAAGCTGTGAGCTGGAGAGTTTGGAGGGATTGATGCAACCCGCCTGATTGATAAATCAGTAGATCTGGAATCGGGTCCAGAGTCCAGGGCTGATCGAAAAGGTAATGGTGCAGGAACAGGAACCATATCTGTCGAGGCCAGTAGGGGGCAATGAGAATCATTTTGCAACCCAACGATATTGCTTTCTGTATGAGTTTCGGTATCAGGGGAAACGGAGGAAAGGCATAAAGAAGTCCCTGAGGCCAATCGTGGACTAGAGCATCTCTGGGAAGCGGAAGAAGGGAGAAGTAGTTGCTGCATTTGCTGTTGAAGGGGGTGGCAAAAAGATTGCAGCAAGGCTGTCCCCATTTGTGGAAGATAAGATCCGCAACTTCCTGATGCAGAGACCACTCCTGAGGCACGAGGATAGCTCTGCTGAGCCTGTCCGCTATGACGTTGGACCTCCCAAGGATGTGCGTTGCAATCAGAAAACGTTGGGAGGAAATTGCCCACTGCCACAGTCTGAGTGCTTCTTGACACAGGGGGTAGGATCTGGTTCCGCCCTGCTTGTTGATGTACCACACCACTGACATATTGTCTGTTTGAATTGCAATGGTCCCGAAAGGAAGAGAGTCCTGAAGGGCTTGCACAGCTCTCATTTCTAGGATGTTTATGTGCAGATGGTACTCCTGAGGTTGCCAAGTGCCTTGGACTGTCAAGCCCAGATAATGCCCCCCCACACCCTATCAGGGAGGTGTCTGTGGTCACTGTAGCTACTGGAGGGGGCTGAATGAAGGGCCTGACCTGAGTCACTAGTGGGGAGACCATCCACCATGAAAGGTGCCTTTGGCATGCTTCTGTAATCAGGATCATGTGAGACATGGGCATCTCTTGGAAAGACCACTGTGTGAACAGAAGCCACTGAAGGATCTTCATATGAACATGGGCCAGTGGGATTAGAAGAATGGCTGTTGCCGTGGAACCCAGAGTTTGAAGGACGAACCTGACTTGGATCCTTTTGCTCTGCATTATAATCTGTACTTGCTGACGAACTGTAGACGCCCTTTCTAGCGGTAGCCTTGCAAACATGTTCCTTGTGTCTAAGTCTGCTCCTATGTAAGTGATAGATTGACAGGGCAACAAGGCAGATTTTTTGAAGTTTATTGTAATGCCTAGCTGGGAGCAGATTGTGATTGTGTAGTCCCTAGCTTGTAGGAGTTGATGCCTGATAGTAGCAGTGAGGAGCCAGTTGTCTAGATATGGAAACACCTGGAATCCTCGACGTCTCAGGTGAGCCGTGACCACTGCCATACAGTTGGTGAACACCCTGGGGACTGTGGTGAGACCAAAGGGCAAAGCTCTGAACTGATAATGACTGGCTCCCAGCTGGAAGCGAAGAAATCTCCTGGAGCGCCTGTCCATCTTGATATGGTAGTACACGTCCTGAAGATCTATCGAGCACATCCAATTGTCCTGACCCAGAAAGGGTAGAATGGACTGTAGCGTGACCATCCGAAACTTTGTTCTTAGTACAGACCTGTTTAGTCTGCTGAGATTCAGAATCGGTCTCCAGTCCCCTGTCTTTTTTGGTACCAAAAAGAACCTTGAGTGAGTTCCAGATCCATGTTGGTCTGCCGGGACTTCCTGGATGACTCTTTTTTCTAGCAGTTTTGAAACTTCTATTACTGCTTGGTCCTTCAGATTGGGTGGAACATCTGGAAGGGATTTCTTTGACAGTAAGGGGGGGTTGATGGAAGGGAATTTTGTAACCTCCGGATATAATGGACCGTACCCATCTGTCTTGCGTTAAATTTTGCTAGGCTTTTGGGTACAGTGAAAGTGTTCCCCCGACTGCCTCCAGAGGTGAGCAGCCGGGCAACCCTTCAGGGATGCTGAAAGGGCTTATCAGAAAAAGATTCTCTGTTGCCCTGGTTCTGCGGACCACCTCTGCCACGAGGGCGGCATCTGTTATTATTGTTTCCCCCTCTGCCTCTGGAGGAAAGATCGCTACGTGTGTCAGGCAAGGCTCCCTGGGATTTTCGAAACCACATCTTGCCACTCTTCTGACCTTTGGGGTAAGGTCTAGAGGGAGTGGAAAAATGGACTCCCATGGCAGAGAGAGTCTTGCCTTCTTGCTCACACCTAGTCAAAGTGTCTTTCACCTGTGCTCCAAAAAGCAAGGAACCATCAAAGGGGGTGTTGGTGAAGGACACTCAAAAGGATTCCACAAAGTTACACAGCCGCATCCATACATGCCTCCTAAGGGACACACCTGTACTTGCGGCTCTACTCGCACCATCCGCTGCATAGGAAATGAGCCTCATGGAGGAGTTAACTACAGAATTAAGCGTCGCCAGCTGGGAAGCTACTTTAGCTTGAGCTCCCTCAGCTGATGGATCTTGAAGGGTATCTCCGAGCTCTTTAAGGAGATCCTTCTGAAGCCAGGTAAAATGACATAAATAGTTCAGTGACCTCATAGAGAAGGTCGCTGAAGCGAACATTCACTTCCCGTTATCTGTCCATGGTCCTAGACTCCTTGTTAGGAGGATGGACAGATGAAGAGGTCTTCGCTAACTCTTTTTTGGTGGCTGCTGCTACCACCATGGTATCAACAGGAACACCTTTAGTAAGGAATTGCTTATCCTGGGGTGCTGTGATGAATTTAGCAGGTCTCCTCGAAGTTGGCTCCACTGTATCCGGAGCTGACCAAGCCTTTCAAGCCACCACTGCCATAAGTGGATCGAAAGGCGGAGAAACCCAGGAGGTGGAAGGTCGGGAACTGAAAGCATCTAGAAATACAGACTCATCCTTGGTAGGGGCTAGGGGATTGCAGTTCCCCCTCTGCTTAAGCATTTCTAGGATGTCCGAGAAGGAAACATCTTCAGATGGGGATCTTGGGGACCCTTCCGAATCATCTAAGTCTGTATCAGAAGTGACAGACTCAGGGGAGTCAATGTGCTTCCTCTTGCACTTCTTCTTACATGGGGGCTCCTCTGAATGATCAGTGGAGGCCTCGGAAGAAAAGGAAACACCCAATGGGGTATCCTGGAGCATTGGTTCCCTATGCTTGGGGCCTAGAGGAGGAGCAGAGGTTGGCACAGGCACTACATGGGACAGAGCCGGTGGGGCTGATAGTGGAGCTGACTCAGTGGCCAGGACACTCCTCATGACATCGAAGGCGTCCCTGCCATGATGCAGAGAAAGCTCCGGTTCCAGGGAAATAGGAATCTTTCTCCGCACCAAGGGAGGCAGCTCCGAGGCCGATGTCGGAGCTGAGCTCACCTGCGCCGAAGCTCCGAGAGGGAGAACGGGGTCAGACAAGGGTCCAATGTCACTCGTCCCCTCAGAGCTGACGAGGGAGCCCTGGCACCCAGATCCCTTGATGGACGGCACCACTGAGGGGAACGGAGCAGACGTCGGAACCAAAGGAGATAAAATTATCAGAGCCGACGGTTGCACTACTCGAACCCCAACGAACTCTGGCTCTGAACTCATTGGAGTCGGAGGAGGAACATCAAGAGAAGTGGAAGGAGCCGACACCTGTTGAGCAGGGCTGGACAACATCTTGGCAAATGCCTGTGACTTTAGCAACCTACTGACCACTCTCTCCACATCATGATCCAACAGCCTAGAGGATCGAAAGGAGTGAGAGGATCGGTGACTATGCTCACTCTGAAGTAAAGGAGACAGAGGAGCCGAGTGGACCGATTCTAGTGAAGGGGACCTCAGCCTTTTGTGGCTCCGCAATGGCTCCAAAGTCTCTGATGGAGCCAATGGGGAGATAGTCTTGTCGGTGCCAGCTGGAACCGAAGTGGAAGGTAAAATCTGAACCGAAGACAGCTCCGAACTTGGAGCCGATGGATTGGTGGGTTTAGGGGATTTCACAGGCTGAGAGCTCTTGGCCAGTGAATCCTGGGGTTTTAAAAGACCCCTAAGAATAAGCTTATTCTTACCCTCCTGCAGGACTCTTGGACTAAACACTAACTATCACAAAACAAGACTAACGTTAATAATAAAACACTAAAAGTGTTGAATTCTAGAGTAAGAAAGTTATACAAAAAACTTTATACGAGCCTGAGCCAGAAAAATGACACCTCGCAGCTGAAGCAGCAAACGAGATCTGGGTAGCTATCGCTAGGCATCATGAGATAAGGGGTAGCCTCGAGCCAGTAAACAGCTCTTGAGCTATTGAAGATGGCCGAGTCGGAGCCAAGGATTGGCTCTGATCCCAACCAGCAAGAACGAAGGCGAGATAGACAACTTAACATCTTGTGTTCACTGCTCTTGGCTAAATGCAGAAGAAAAGGGAACCAATGTTGCCTTGGCCAAATGGGAGACACCAGCAAGATGTTTTTGTTTATCCTGTTAAATCTTCAGCAGAACTTTTTGAATAACAGGGAAAAGGGGATGGACAGAGAAACATCCCCTTCCAAGAGACTGATAGGGCATCCACCTTCCACACCAGATGACCTGGAACTCTGGCACAAAACTTTGGAAGTTGTCTGTTCAAAAGGGAGGCAAAAAAGATCTATTTGAGGTGTGCCCCACCAGTGGAGAATGTCCAAAAACACACACCATTGAAGCATCCATTCGTGTGACTAAGTCATTGACCTGCTCAGAGTGTTTGGTTGGAAGAGATGTACACTGTCTGCAGACTGACTTCGTACTGAATTGCCAGTTCCCATGCCAAAAGAGCTAGCCTGCAGAGAAGGTACAATTTCACCCACCATTTGTTCAAATACCATAGAACTGTGGTGTTTGTCTGTAAACGGTTTTAGAGGTCCTGGAAGAAGAAGAGTATGAAATGCCAGAAGATCCCTCATCTCTTTTATGTTTATGTGTCCCTTCCTTTGCGAAGGAGACCACAGGCCTTGTACCTTCACGGACGCAAAAGCTTCCCCTCAATCCATGTCTGAGGCATCTGTGTACATCTCTTGAGTTGGTAGGGGAGGATGTAAAGGCATGCCTGGATTCTGGGTAATCTGCTGAATCCACTAAAGAAGCTCCCCCTTTAGGCAAGGAAAAAGAAGCACAACAAACTCCAGTGGTTGAAACTTTCTCATGTGGAGTTTGGCAAGGGGTAGCATGGGAATAGTAAAAGCCATGAAGCCTAGAAGCTTAAGAAATTCCCTGGCTGAGAAAGACTGCAGAGGGAAAAGGTCTTGGAAGTAACTACCTAGAGACAGAATTTTTTGTGGAGGAAGAGATGCCAACATGAAATCTGTCTGAATCCTACACTCCAGGAAGACATGATCCTGTGAAGGGGTGAGCATGGATTTTTTTTTAAATTGACCATGAATCCCAACCTTTGCAGAAGAATAGTAGTAAACAGGAAATTGTGAATCAAGGTCTCAGGGAGGGGTGCTTGTAGCAACAGGCTGTCCAGATAAGGGAAGACCTGTATTCCCTGGAGTTTGCAGAAAGCAATCACAGGAGCTAAACATTTTGTAAATACCCTTGGTGCTGTAGAAAAACCAAAGGGTAAAGCACAGAACTGAAAATGTGAGGAAGCAACAGAAAAACAAACATTTTCTGTAAAGGGAATGAATGGGAACATGTAGGGAGGAATCCTTGCTATCCAAGGAGGCCAAATAGGCCTGTGGAAGAATGAGAGGAAACAGAGTTTGGAGTGAAAGCATATGGAAGGTTGGGACCTATAGGAAGGTGTTGAGATGAGAAAAGTCCAGAATGGGTCCCCATGGGTCATCTTTTCTGCATGTATTGTTGCCACAATTTCCATTTATGTATATGTAGTTTGCTCCTTCTATTTTCTAAAGACCCCTCTTCCAGTTCTTTTATCTCTTTTATAACATTCAATACTGCAAATACAGTTTGTTTAGACTTTGATTTCTACTTTCTAGTAGGTGCTTTTTTGTTAGCCAACAGAATTAATATTAATAAAGTCCATTAACATTAATAATGTTTAGGCAATTGTCCCAGCTCAAAAAATCATATCCTAAGTTATAATTACTAACTCACTTAATATTTCTGACAGAGTACTCTGTTGGAAATTTTTAAAATCTGCTAACTCATTCCACGCCCAAAATAAGAGAGGTAAAATGTTTGCTTCATAGCCTCATATGTAAGGCCATGGAAAGAATCATGTTTGTGTCATACCCTCATATGTAAGCCATGGAAAGTATCATCGTGGACATGATAAATGAGGACATAGCTAACCTGCAAATGCTAGACCCATTACATGTTGGCTTTGTTAAAGGAAGGACATGCCTATTAAATTTGGTGGAGTTTTTTGAGAGGGTCACCAAAGCATTAGATGAAGGTAAGACTGTGCAGACTGTTTACCTCAACCTGGCCAAGACTTCCGATACAATACCCTAGTTCAGTAGTTATAGGCAAGCTCACTAATTTAGGTATAAACCCTTTTATCACCCATTGGACAGCCAACTGGCTCACTGATAGGACCCATGTGATCAAAACAGATGAGGCCACCTCTACCAAGAGGCAAGTCACTAGCAGAGTTCTCCAGGGCTTGATACTGGACCTGCTCCTTTTTGAAATCTACTCTTCTGAAATAAAAGCAAATGCTGAAATTTTATGGCTGACTAAGTTTGCAAATGATTGCAAGCTGGAGGTTATCATTAACTTCCATGCAGACACTAGCATTCTTCAAGAAGCCCTACCTCTGACTAACAAATGGTGCCAAAGCCGTGGTCTTAAACTCAATGCTAAGAAATGCATAAATGTACCCTTTGGGAAGTCAACCATCCCAGCTAATTACCATGTTGATAATACGCCCCTAAGAGCTGTCCCAGTGGTCAGGGATCTGGGTATGCACATTGACAGCAGCCTTTCCTTTGACCACCATGTGGCCACAGTCATGAGGAAATCATTTTATGTTGCACAACTTGTAAGTAAGGGTATGGCATCTAGGTCCAAAGAAGTAATTATCCCACTGTATTCATAGGTGTTTACTAGGCTAGCAACCATAAGGGCCTTTTTAAGCCTAGCCATGCATCCCCAAGTTCTGATATCCTTGATATGTATAAGCAGGGGTTTGGGAGATGAAACATTTGCAAGCAGGGTCTTGGGAGATGAACCATTTACAGGTTGCCTGTGTCCATTAGAGACATTGGTGCCAAACCACAGATGAATTTCCAGTTTTCCATCCAATTGTCCAAGCTGCACATGAATTGGGTTAGGAAGGAAATAGAAGTTATGTCCTTACCATAACGTTCCATGTGGAGTGTTCATCTCGCCTTTGTTCTTACACATGGGTTCGGAGCCGATCCTCGGCTCCGTGTCGGCCGCTTGCAAGCTCTGCATCGAGAAGAAGCTCGAGATCACCTAATACCCACAATCCCCCTCTGCCTTTACCTCAGATCTAGTTTGCAAGCAAACCAGCAGCCAGAGAGAGCACACTCATAACAAAATTTACACAATCAAGATCATCTATATACATATATATATATATATATATATATATATATATATATATACATATATATACACAAGTGTATCCTACAAATACAACTATTGCAAATACAGCAGGAGAATACTCCAGACCAGGCACCAAATTGAACGTTCTTCCTGAGAGTGGGAGGGTGGGAATGTAAGAACAAAGGCGAGATGAACACTCCACATGGAACGTTATGGTAAAGACATAACTTCTATATGTGAGAGTGTTCAATCTCGCCGTTTGTTCTTACACATGGGTAGCGTCCCTAGCTCCATGCTCCTGAGGAACTCACGGGAGAACGTTCTTGAGCACAGTGGAACCAAAGGTTGCCCTATCCCTAGAAACCCTGTCCACTTTGTAATGAAAGATAAATGTATGCGGTTTAGCCCAAGTAGCAGCTGCACAAATCGTGTCTAATGGTAGACGAGCTGCGTGAGCCAAGGATGCAGACACTGATCTTGTAGAATGTCCTTTAGGTTTGACCGATAAAGTTTGATTAGAAGACTCATAAACGTATATGATACAATCAGTTAGCCATTTGGAAAGAGTTTGTTTAGTAACCGCTACACCTTTCCTGCTGTCAGCAAAAGCCACAAATAGTTGATCAGATTTCCTGTGATCTTTTGTTCTATCCAAATAAAACCTGAGTTGTCTATGGACATCCAATTTGTGCAACATATACTCTAACTTATTGGTGTGATTTTTGAAAAAGGTGGGTAATTCAATGGACTGATTAATGTTATTGGTAGAGCAAACTTTGGGGAGAAAGGATGGATTAGTGCGAAGAGATACTCTGTCAGAGTGGAAAATCAAATAAGGGTGTTTAATAGAAAGAGCCTGAAGCTCCGACACTCGCCTAGCGGATGTAATGGCTACCAGGAAGAGAGTCTTCCACGATAAAAACTTCAATGGGCAAACTGAGGCTGGCTCAAAATGGGGCAACATCAATTTAGAAAGTAAGAGGTTCAGATTCCAAGGTGATGTAGGAGTTCTCACTGGTGGTCTAATATGAAAGGATCCCTTTAAAAAAGCCTTACAAAGTCTGTGAGCCATAACAGGCGCACCACATTCTTCCACATGAAAGTTGGAAATGGCAGCCAATTGCACTCTTAAAGTGGCAGGAGAAGCTCCTTCATGGAACAATTCTGTCAAAAACTCCAAGATCTTGTTTAACGGAGCTATAACAGGGTCCAAATGATGTGAATTCGCCCAGAAGATGAAACGCTTCCATTTACTGGTGTAGGTCTTTGTAGTGGAAGCTTTATGAGAAGCCACTAATATATTCTGAACTGCCGGTGTAAGAGAGTCAGACCTGGCTAGAAAGGCGGAGCAGCCAAGCTGCTAGATGGAGTGATTCGAGATGGGTGAGGAACTCCTGACGAGTGAGTCAGTAGATCTGGCTCTGGGTCCAGAATCCAAGGTCCCCGAATGCGGTGTTGCAAAAGAAAGGGGAACCAAATTTGATGAAGCCAGAATGGGGCAATGAGGATTATCGTCCTCTGAAGGTTGTTGGCTTTCTGCAGAAACTTTGCAATCAGGGGAAAGGGAGGAAAAGCGTACAGGAGACCCGGGGGCCAATCGTGCACCAGCGCGTCCCTGGGGACTTCCCTGGAGGGGGTAATAGGGCAAAGTAGCTCCTGCATTTGGCGTTCATTGGAGACGCAAAGAGATCGCAGGAAGGCTGGCCCCACTTGCGAAATATCATCTTCGCAATTGACTGTTTGAGGGACCACTCGTGAGGTAACAGGATTGCTCTGCTCAGCCTGTCGGCTATGACGTTGGATGACCCCGGGATGTGCGTTGCGATCAGAAAGCGACCCGTGGACTCCGCCCATTGCCAAATCCTCATGGCCTCTCTGCATAGTTGATAAGACCTGGTTCCCCCTTGCTTGTTTATGTACCAGACTACAGACATGTTGTCTGTCTGAACTGCAATAGTCCTTAGAGGAAGAAGGGGAGCAAAGTGTTGCAACGCTAAAAACACTGCCCTCAACTCCAGAACATTGATGTGCAGATTGTACTCCAACTTGGTCCATTCGCCTTGGACTGTCTGTCCCTGAAAGATGCCCCCCCACCCTATCAGGGAAGCGTCCGTGGTTATCGTCGCTGACGGCGTGGGTAGCACAAATGGTCTTCCGCTGGAAAGGTTGCAAGTCTGAAGCCACCAGGTTAGGTGTGATTTGCATGTGTTTGTAATCAGAATTTCGTGTGTCAGAGGTAGCTGTTGGAACGACCATTGTGCAAACAGTAGCCATTGTAGAACTCTCATGTGCAGTCTTCCCAATGGTATCGCAATGAGAGAAGCTGCCATGAGACCCAAGACCTTCAGAACCAACTTTGCTGGGGACTTTTTGGACGACAGAAGGAGAGAAATGTGGCTTTGAAGTGAGACTATCCTTTCTGGAGGGAGCCTTAGAATTAAATGATGCGTATCTAATTCCGCTCCTATGAATAAGATATGCTGTGATGGCTGTAGTAAGGATTTTTCAAAATTTACGGAAATTCCGAGGTGAACACAAAGTTGTAGGGTGTAATCCCTGGCCTGTATCAGTTGACGCCGGGTGGTGGCAGAAAGGAGCCAGTCATCCAGATACGGAAACACCTGGAATCCTAGGCGTCTCAGATGAGATGCTACCACTGCCATGCATTTGGTGAAAACCCTGGGGGCTGAGGTCAGACCAAAGGGCAGGGCTCGAAACTGATAGTGACTGGCTCCCAGCCGGAAGCGCAAATGATCCCTGGACGCCCTGGCCATTTTGATGTGGTAGTATGCGTCCTGCAGATCTATTGAGCACATCCAGTCGTCCTTCTGTAAGAATGGAAGGATCGACTGAAGCGTGACCATTCGGAACTTTTCTTTCTTGACAAAGGTGTTGAGGTTGCTTAGGTCCAGAATCGGCCTCCAGTCCCCTGTCTTCTTTGGAACTAAAAAGAACCTTGAGTAAGTTCCGAATCCTATTTGGTCCGCTGGGACTGGTTGGATGACTCTTTTTTCTAGCAGCTTTGAAATTTCTATAGCTGCTGGGTCTCGCAGATGGGGTGGTACATCTGGGAGTTTTCTCTTTGGAATGGGGGTGGATAGGAATGGTATTCTGTAACCTCTGGTAACAACGCTTTTTACCCAATTGTCTGTAGTAATATTTTGCCAGGCCTGAGGGTATAAAGCTAAGCGACCCCCGACTGCCTCCAGAGCAGGACAGTCGGGCCTCCTCTCAGGAGTGCTGGAAAGGTTTTCCAGGGGTGTATCCCTGTCACCTTGGTTTTGCGGACCCCCTCTGTCGCCAGGCGGCGTCTTCCACCTCTGCCCCTCCTCTGCCTCTAGAGGGGCATCACCCTGTGTGCCTGGGAAAGATCCTTGGGGTTTCAAACCACATTTTCCCACCACGTTGCCCTTTGGGGTGCGGTCTGGAAGGGTGGAAAACGGACTCCGACAGCAGACAGAGTCTTTCCCTCCTGTTCACACGGGTAAGGGTCTCCTTTACTTTGGGGCCAAAGAGTGGCACCATCAAATGGGGCGTTAGTAAAGGAAGACTTGAAGGCTTCCGCAAATGAACATAAGCGCATCCAGGATTGCCTGCGAAGAGCAATCGCTGAAGCTGCTGCCCTACTCGATCCTTCGGCTGCATATGATATCAGCCTCATGGATGAGTTAACAATGGATGTAAGGGTATTGAGATGTGCTGTAACTTTCTCTGAGACCGCAGCATCTGTAGTACCCTGGAGGGTATCTCCCAGCTCTTTGATTAGATCCCTCTGTAAACGTGTAAAATGGGTCAAATAGTTCAGGGATCGCATAGAAAAAGCCGCTGAACTAAAAATGCACTTCCCGTATCTGTCCATAGTCCTGGAATCTTTGTTAGGTGGATGGACAGATGAGGAAGATTCCGACATCTCCTTTTTCGTGGCCACTGCCACCACCATGGCGTCCACTGGAACTCCCTTTGTGAGGTAAGCCTTGTCTTGGGGTGCAGTGATGTACTTATTAGGCTTCCTAGGGACTGGTTCCACCGTGTCAGGTGTCTCCCATGCCCTTGAGCAATCAACTCCATTAACTCATCAGGCGGAGTGACCCAGGAGGAGGAAGGGCGAGCACCGAATGCCTTCAGCAAGACTGACTCATCCTCAGAAGGGGGAAGGGACTGCCAATCACCTCTCTGTTTTAGGATCTCCAAGATGTCAGAAAAAGAGACATCTTCTGAAGGTGACTTTGGGGACCCTTCTGACTCATCCAAGTCAGTATCGGATGTCAAAGATTCTTGTGGAGAATCTAAGTGTCTCCTCTTACACAATCTTTTCCTAGGGACTTCTTCGGGGGGAGCATCCGAAGAAGCCTCCGAGGAAGAGGGGGCACCCTCCAGGGGTGGCTGAGACACCGGTGCTCGACGCTTGGATGTGGCCGTTGGTGCAGAGGAAGATAACGGTCCTTTATGGGGAGGAGAGGCTGCTTCTACTGATGTAGGTGTCTGAGTAGACAACACCTTCCTCATGAGATCGAAGGCCCCCGGGTCTCGAGTCGTGGAATCTCCCGGTTCCGAAGAAATGGGAAGAATCCCCGAAACAGGCACCGAAGGCATCGACCCCGAGGACGGAGCCGAATCGATCCGCGCCGAGGCCCCGAGAGGTAGAGTCGGAACCGAAACATCGGTTTGACTCTCGGCCCCGGAACCAAGGATGGATCGTCGGCTCCGAGACTCCGGTACCAGATCCGACGGAGTCGAGGTGAACGGAGCCGACCGAGAAAAGTACGGTTCTGGCACCAAGGGCTCCACAATCAGTAGATCAACCTCTTCCGGCTCCAAAGACTGGACAGGTCTCGGAGGAGGAAGGGATGGAGATAATGGAAGGCCTTCAAGTTTCGACACCAATTGGGTTGAAACCGAGATAAGTTTGGATAGGGCCCGTATGCTCCAATAATTTCTGCACCACACGGTCCACATCGATGTCGGAGAGGGGCTTGGAAGAACGGGTCGAAGGAACCGAAGACGGAGCCGACCTCAACAGTGTCGGGGAGGAGCTCCATCACCGGTTCCAAGACTCGAGGCTCGGAAACTGACAACAGTTGAACACTCGGCCCCGAAGTCTGTGGAACCGGTGATCTAACTTTAGTTGAAGAGCTCGGAGCTGATGACTTGGGCTCCGACGTCTTCGATTCCTTCGAGGACTTGGATGCCTGGTCAGAAGCATCCAGAGCCTCCTGAAAAGAAGGTTTTAACAAACCTCTATCCATTAGTTTCCTGCGCCTATCTGTCATGATCCTCCCACTGAAAGAATGACAAATAGAGCAGTCTTCTTGCAGATGGAGAGGGCCAAGACAGTAGACGCAGGAACTATGATTGTCAGTTACTGACATTTTTTGCCCACATTGGCAACGCTTAAACCCCGATTTAGCCTTTTCAGACATGTCACTATAAGGGAGAAAAAAGTCAAATCCAGTAAATAGTCAAGTCCGGTAAAATTGTCAAATCCAGTAATGTTAGTCAATCCGGTTGTCCAATCCAAAAAGGGGGTGGTAGGCCCCGAAGAGAACTCTAAATAAGTTTAAACAACTTAACGGTACCGAGATTCCCTTAACCTTACCACACACACACAATAATTCACTAAATAACCTTATAAGATAAAAGTACCAAGAAAAAATACAAGAAAAAATTTCTTAATCTTATCTTAGGTGCTCGAGCTCGACCCAGTGATGCGAACGCTGCAGCGGCAAACTAGATCTGAGGTAAAGGCAGAGGGGGATTGTGGGTATTAGGTGATCTCGAGCTTCTTCTCGATGCAGAGCTTGCAAGCGGCCGACACGGGGCCGAGGATCGGCTCCGAACCCATGTGTAAGAACAAACGGCGAGATTGAACACTCTCACATCTCTGCTTTACATGGATGGGGAGCCTGTTCTATAGATGGGATAGTCTCTGGGATACATACCTGTCTCTCCAGCAGGTCCTATTTATATCATAGGCAAGGTTTAAGTCTTTGGAATGGGTAATTCTGGTGCAGTTTAATTTGTGGGTATGCAGGAGGTCCATCAGAGTAGGGTCTGACAATGCCCTGTTTACCAGACATAGACCTCCCCTCAAAAGCCTGCAGGAGACAGAATACAGGGGATAGGGCTTTGAGGCAGTCTGCATAGGACATTTTACTTATTTATGCCTTTTATTCTTTTAGTGAGCAGCCTCTGTGGATGTTCCAGTTGTTGGATATGCCTGGTTAGGTACTTACCAAATGGGGCATTGTACTCAAAGATATCTCAGATGAATGCTGAATACAGTGGAACAATTACTTCCTTGGACTTAGATGCCATACTATTGTTTACAAGTTGAGCAACATACAATGATTTCCTCACTACTGTAGCCACATAATAGTCAAAGGCTAGATTACTATTTATGTGTGTCCCTAAGTCCCTGACTATTGGGTCAACTCTAAGGGTTGCGTTGTCGATATGATACTTACCAGGGGTAGATGACCTCCCAAAGGACACTATTATGCATTTCTTGACATTTAGTTTTAGTCCATGGCTCTGACACCAGTTGTTTGTCTGTGTCAGCCCCTCCTGGAGAACATTTGTGTCAGTGTGGGATTCAATGACAGCTCCTAATTTGCAATCATCTGCAAATTTAGCCAGCCAGGGACCACTGGCATTGGCCTTGGCTTCAGAGAAGTAAATGCCAAAAAGGAGCAGTCCAAGCACTGATCCCTAATATTCCACTTGTGGCTGGCCTCTTTCTAGAGGTGAACTCCCAATTCTAACTTCCTGGGTCCTGTCTGTGAGCCAGTTGGCTATCCACTGGGTGACATATGAGCTGGAACCTAATCTCTTGAGTTTGCCAAAAATGCCTAAGTGGGGTACTGTGTCAAATACCTTGGCCAAGTCAAGGTAGGCAATGTGAACCATTTTTCCCCCATCCATTGCTTTTGTTGCCTTCGCGCAGAAATCCACCAGGTTGAGTAGACATGATCTGCCCTTGACAAAACCAAACTGGATTGGGTCCAGTGTCTGGAGGTTTACTGTAGCTTTATCGATCATTTCCATGATAATTCTTTCCATTGCTTTACATATAAGACTAGTGAGACTTATGGGTCTGTAGATGGCCCACATCTGTGCAGAGGGATGACTGTTGCTGTTCTCCATTCATGAGGCACAAAGCCTGTGTGGAGGCTACAGTTAGACAGTAATTCCAGAGGCCCTTATAGGTCATGTTTCATGCTATTTAGAAGGCATCCTGGGATACTGTCTGGGCCCACTTATGCAGTGTTCTTGGTTTTAGAGAGAGCAATAAGGACCTATTCCCTAGTGATAGTAGGGGGAGTTATATTTTATGGTATTTCCTGAGGGAAGGTTGAGGGGGGAGAGGGGTAAAGTTGGAGATGAATTTATAAGCCAGAAGGTTTGATATATCTTCTGGCTCAGTACATGTGGTTCAATTTTCAATGAGATCTGCACACAATTGTGCATTGCCTTTGAGGTTGCAGACATAGCTAAAGAATGTTTTGTGGTTGTCCTTGTACTGGAAGGCCAAACTTACCTCAAATTTGGTTTTGGTAGACTTTATTTGTCCTCTGAGTTGTTTTTTTAGTTTGATGACAGTGCTTTTGTCCTGCTGGGTGCTACAGTTCCTAAAGTTTGCCATGATTTTCTTCCTTCTGTTATACAGCCTACTGATTTGTGATTGCACCAGGGTGGCTTGTTTTTTGAGTTAGTTCTGTACTTCTTCCTGGTGGGTTCAACTGCCTCTATGCAGCTATTAACATGCTTGTACAAGGTTTCTGTGAACAGTTCTGTATAGGCAGCAGTGTTCTCAGGGTTTTTGGGGGCTTCACATTTTTCCAGGTTATCACTTAATAGCAGACCAGTCATAGAGTAAAATATTCCCTTTGGTATGTACCTGACCAGGCATGTGCAGTAAGTAGAGTAACCTCAGAGGTTCCTTAAAAATATATAAAGCATAAAAATCTGCCTTATGCAGTGAGGCTTTTAAAAGCTCTTTCCCTCAACTCAGTCTCCTATAGATTACTGAAGGGTGATCTGTGCTTGGCTTACAAGGCATCCCCAAACCCCATATTTATGAATTTCCTGCATATTCTTAAGTCAAGCTGTATCAGAAACTGAAGGTCTAGGGACCTGAATTTTGTCTATGAAAAACAGAACATGCTTTGAGAGACAGATATGTGTCCCAGAGACTGCCCCTCTTTTGGAACAGGCTTCCCCCATCCATGTAAAGCTGAGTTCGGCTATTATACAGTTTAAGTGCAACCTAGACCAGTTGATGGCGCCGATGTCCATTATGGACACAGGTAGCTTATAAATGCCTGGCCCTCAATGTCTTATTTGGATACAGGACATCATTATTCTTTTGGGAAAACGAGGTTAGGCTTAGAAACGCCCCCTGGGTCATTAACCCATTAACAATCTATGGATCTGTATTTTGCTAGTAAATCCAAACAGATGGAAAAAGCACACCAGCTACGAAAACAAGTCTTTATTGCAGCAACAAAAATAAATCCACATAAACGCTTTACTGAACAAGTGCGTTTTCGTCCACAACTAAGGAAAGACTTCATCAGATAAATTAATTAACTCTAATTGCTGTTTAAATAAACCAATTAAAATCAATTTAACCAATGATATTATTTGCATCTTACCTAAACCAATAAAACAAAAGGCTCATATATATTAAGAACTCAACAGGAACTTAATATGATGTTAAATCGTATTTAGAACATTATTTTCTCATAAAAACTTTAAAAACAATTAGTGTATATTCCATTACAGGAAATTAAATACATAAATTATTGTAAATAGTAAAACAACATAAATAACCCTAGTTTAAAAATATATTCTTTTACATATTATTTAAAATACAATCTGCTTACTTTAAAATAGCACCATCTACTGTTCAAACAGGATCTATACAAGTTTGTTCTAAATTTTAGCTGCTCTCAACTTTAAAACTGGGGATAATGAAATATGTTCATTTAACCCAGGTAACTTGGTGGCTTCTAACAATATTTGCCACCATAATTCTTTGTACTCAAGCCATTCCTCCCAAAGACCTCCTCTCATCTCCTTTTTAACCTGCTCAAGCACAAAGAACAAAAATTTAGAGTCATTACATACTCTAGTGTGCTTGTACAGGGCGTTTGTTTCTTTATTCTTAGATATCTCATATGTATGTTCGTAAATTCTTTTCTTCAGCACCCTCTCTGTCTTACCGACATAAAATGAACTACATTTAACACATATGGCCATGTATACCACCCCTTTTGATTCACAATTATAATGACCTGTACTATTAATGTTGATGTCCCTAGCATCCAGGTAAACCTCTCCTTTGTTAAGGATATAATCACACTGGTTGCAGTGTCCACATTTATAGGTTCCATTTGTAATGTTACTTAATACAGCCTTATTAATAGTGTTGTTACTAGCATTAATCTTATTGTTTTCGAATATTTTTTTAATGCTCCATGCATTCTTATAAACGATTTTTGGAATACATTCATTAATATTCATAATATCAGAAAAGGATACAAATTTGTCCCATTCAGTCTGAAATAACTTTTTCACCTTGGAATTAAACATATTGTATTCCAAAATCAAAGCTGATTCATAGTGTGGTTCTACTTTTTGTTTCTTCCTGTTAAAATGGCAATAATTAGCAATATTGCCAGTGTCATTGGTGAAGCCCCTGGTATCTGTCAAGCTACCTTTTATAGGTTTAAATTTAGTTGATCTACTCTGCTCAACCTCTATTCTTATACCTTTAATAAACTCAGGTGGATAACCTCTTGCACAGAACATCCCTTCCAAGGTATTACATTCTGTGAAAAAAATCATCATCCCTACTAGTCATGCGACACCCCCTCACAAACTGCCCCTTAACAATATTCTTTTTGCAGTGTGGGGGGTGTGCACTGGTAAAATGCAGGAAGGAGTTGCAAAAAGTACTCTTTCTAAATACCTTCGTTTCCAGGTCTTTTTTGTTCAAACTTTTGTAAACTTCTATATCCAGGTATTGTAACCTATCAGTGGAGGTGGTATGTGTAAACCTCAAAAAATTAGTAGTACCCTGAATGTAGTCAAGAAATTCAGACAATTTATCCTTGCCCCCTGTCCAAAAAATAACAATGTCATCCAAATAGCGTCTATAAAGTGATCAATATTGTTTGTATACTGAATTCAAAACAAATGTAGATTCCCAACTAGCTAACACAATATTAGTGTACGTAGGTGCGCATGCCGCGCCCATTGAAACTCCTCGTACTTGTTGGTAGTATTCACCATTAAAAAGAATAAAATTGTACTTAAGTACCGTGTCAGCTAGTTCCACTATTGCTATCTTCTCCGAGTGTTTAAGTGTTTTGTCCAAAAAAATCATATCTTCAAACATTCTCAACCCCTCATCATGGGGTATACAAGTAAAAAGGTCAATAACATCTATTGTGACAAAAATAAGGTCTTCAGACAGGAGGTCAGGGGTAATATTTCTCAAGAAATCCCATGAATCCTTCAAAATAAATTTGTTATTATTACAAATATGTTTCATCATAAAATCTACATATTTGGCCATGGGAAGCGTTTTTGAACCATCGGCTGCAACAATTGGTCTTAATGGGGGGTCACACACATTCTTATGCACTTTTGGTATTCCGAAAATTATAGGAATTTTCGGCTTAGGTACAGATAAAAATTTGTGCGTCTTATTATCAATTGTGCCCTCCATCAACATGTTATCAAGTATAAATAGAAGTTATGTTCTTACCATAACGTTCCATGTTAGTTGTCTTCTTCTCGCCTTCTTCTTGCTGGATGGGTTCCGACCTCGGCGGCTCTCTCGGCTCCCTCTAAAAGCTCGAGAGTTGGTTCCACCGGCTCGAGGCTCCCCTTATATCCCACAATGCTAGGCGAGAGTTACCTCAGATCTCGTTTGTAAGCTAACCCAGCTTATATCAATAACAGTATAACTGTAAATAGAATCCACCTCTAACAGCAGGAAGAAAAGGGAGACCTACATCCTGAAATAAGAAATATGCACAATAGCATATGACTAAGAAAGAGGTGGTAGAAAGAGAGGTCACGATCACAACTCCTCTAGGTCTGTCCAGGCCAGGGGAAGGAGGGTGCTTAAGAAGAAGGCGAGAAGAAGACAACTAACATGGAACGTTATGGTAAGAACATAACTTCTATATGTTAAGTTGTCTATCTCGCCTTCATTCTTGCTGGATGGGACCGTCCCTAGCACCTTGTCCTGGGTGGCCTAACGGAACAGACTCCTGAGAACAGTGGAACCAAAATTAGCTCTATGCCTAGAAGCTAAATCCAACTTATAATGGGAAATAAAAGTGTGAGGAGTAGCCCAAGTAGCCGCTGCACAAATGGTGTCAATAGGCAGTCTGTCTTGGAAGGCTAAAGAAGTAGCCAAAGCTCTGGTGGAATGGGCTTTAGGTTTATTAGGCAGTTTTTGGTGTCTAATCTCATAAACAAGGGTAATCAGAGACGTTAGCCATCTAGATAATGATACCTTTGAAACTGGAAGTCCTTTTCTGCTTTCCGCATAGGAGACAAACAGCTGATCAGATTTTCTGAATTGTTTCGTCCTGTCCAAGTAGTACCTTAATTGACGATGAACATCCAGGCAGTGTAATTTATGTTCAGACCTATTCGAATACTCTGGGAAAAAGACAGGGAGGTCAATGCTTTGGTTTAGATTTGATGTTGAAACCACCTTAGGCAAAAAGGGCGGGTTAGTTCGTAAGGAAACTCTGTCCTTATGGAACAAAAGATAAGGAGAACGACAACTGAGTGCTTGAAGTTCTGAAATTCTTCTAGCTGATGTGATAGCCACCAGAAAGAGAGTTTTCCATGATAATAATTTCAAGGAACATGAAGCTGCAGGTTCGAAAGGGGAAAGAATCAAAGAAGCAAGAACTAAATTTAGGTCCCAAGGAGAAGGAGGATTTCTTATAGGAGGTCTGAGAAGAAAAACTCCTTTCAAAAAGGCTTTGCAAAGTTTGTGGGACATTAGGGCAGATTCAGAAATACCCACATGGAAATTAGAAATAGCTGCCAATTGAACCTTAAGAGTAGATGGAGATGAACCTGCATGGAAGAGTTCAGCTAGAAAATCAAGGACTAGTTGGATGGAAGCGGTGAAAGGATCTATGTCCTTTCCTTGCCACTTACTCAAATAAATCTTAGTGGAAGATTTATGGGAAGCTATCAATATATCTCTAACAGAGTGAGATAATTGAGGAAGCCTGGCTACGGTTGGAACTGGAGGAACCAAGCAGTGAGGTTCACAGACGGGAGGGCGATGAAACTGACCCGACTGATGGATCAAAAGATCTGGAACTAGGTCCAGATTCCGCAGTCCTCCAAAAGAAATCGATGTAGAAAGGGGAACCACACTTGTCGAGGCCAGTAAGGAGCAATGAGGATCAATGAGGCCTTCTGAGCGATAGCTTTCTGTATTACTTGAGAGATCAGTGGGAAAGGAGGAAATGCATACAGAAGTCCCGGGGCCAAACTTGGACTACAGCGTCTCTGCTGGGTTGGCCTGGTAAAGGAATAGAGTGAAGTATTCTCTGCACTTGCTGTTTTGGGAGTAGCAAAAGATCGCAGCAAGGCTGACCCCACTTGAGAAATATCTCTCTCACTACAGAGTCTTTCAGAGACCACTCGTGAGGCATGAGTATAGCTCTGCTCAACTTGTCCGCAATGTGATTGGACTTCCGGGATGTGCGTTGCTATCAGAAAACGCTGAGAAGAAATCGCCCATTGCCACAGTCTGAGTGCTTCACACAGGGGTATGATCTGGTTCCGCCTTGTTTGTTGATGTACCACACTACAGACATATTGTCTGTCTGGATTGCAATCGTTCCCAAGGGAAGAGAGTCTTGAAGGGCTTGCAACGCTAAAAGCACTGCTCTCATCTCCAGAACATTTATGTGCAAGTGGCATTCGTTTGGTTGCCATGTGCCCTGGACTGTCCTGCTGATAATGCCCCCCACCCGATCAGGGAGGCATCCGTTGTCAGGGTAGCAACCGGAGGAGGTCGAACAGATGGTCTTCCCGACGGGAGCTGGGGGGAAGGCATCCGCCACATGCGATGCTTTTGCACGCCGTGTGATCATAATGGTGTGAGACATTGGAAGTTCCTGGTATGACCATTGAGAAAAAGCATCCACTGAAGGATCATGTGGTATCTGGCCAATGGGAGGAGAGGTATGGCGCTGCCATGACTCCCAACACCTTTAGAACTAACCTGGCTTTGGCTCTGTTGTTGTTGAGAAGAAGTGACACCAATTTGTGAATGTCTGATATCCTTTGGTTCATTAGCGTTGCAGACATGTTTATAGTATCTAAATTTGCGCCTATGTAGGTAATAATGCGACAAGGCAACAAAACAGACTTTTCGCAATTTATTGAAATACCCAGTTTTGACAAGCGAAAAGTATAATCTCTGGCCATCAGAAGGAGATGCTTGGTGGGAGCTGTGAGAAGCCAGTCGTCCAAATATGGAAACACCTGGAATCCTTGTCGTCTCAGGTGAGAAGCTACCACTGCCATGCATTTGGTAAACACCGGGGCAGTGGTGAGACCAAAGGGCAGGGCCCTGAATTGAAAATGACTGGTTCCCAGCCTGAAGCGGAGGAATCTTCTGGAGCGTCTGTTCATTTTATGTGATAGTCGCATCCTGAAGGTCTATAGAGCACATCCAGTTTCCTTTTCCCAATAGGGGAAGAATGGATTGCAGCGTGACCATCCAAATCTTGTTTTCTTGACTGATCTGTTCAAGATACTGAGATCCAAAATTGGTCTCCAGTCCCCTGTTTTCTTTGGGACTAAAAAGAACCTTGAGTAGATTCCGGATCCTTGTTGGTCTGCTGGCACTGGCTGAATTGCTCTTTTGCAAGCAGTTTTGAAATTTCCAAAGCTGCTATATCCTGGAACATCTGGAAGGGATTTTTGACTGATTTGGAAAGCGAAGAAAGGGGATAGAATAGCCTTGAAATGATGGACTGTACCCATTTGTCTTGAGTCAGGGATAGCCAGGCTTCTGGGTACAGTGACAATCTTCCCCGACTGCCTCGAAGATGGGCAGTCGCAACACCTCAGGGATGCTGAAAGGGCTTGTCAGGAAAGGCTTCCCGATTGCCCTGGTTCTGCGGACCCCCTGCCCCTAGGGCGGCGTCTACCATTGTTATTCCCACCTCTGCCTCTGGTCGGCGAAGTCCCTTGAGATTGTTTACGGAACCACATCTTTCCACCTTCTGGCCTTTGGGGTAAGGCCTAGAAGGAGTCGAAAACGGACTCCGGCGGCAGAAAGGGTCTTGCCATCAGTCTAGTCAGGGTTTCTTTCACTTGAGGACCAAAGAGATGATCCATCAAAGGGAGTTCATGAAAGACGTCTTGAAAGGTTCACATAAAGTTGCATAGCCGCATCCAGGCGTGCTAAATAAGGCTACCCTGTTCCCCATCGGCCGCATAAGAGAGGAGGCATGGAGGAGTTGGAAATGGAATTAAGGATAGCCAGCTGCGTGTTCATTTTCTCTTGAAACCCGCAACATTTCACTCGCTTCCTTGATCAAGTCCAGTGAAATGGCACAGGTAATTCAGCATGGTAAATGTCGCTGAGGAGAACATCCGCCCCGTACCTATCCATGGACCTAGATTCCTTGTTAGGTGGATGGACAGGCACTGAAGGATCAGCCAGTTCCTTCTTTGTGGCGGCAGCTACCACCATAGCATCCACAGAAACTCCTTTTGATAAAAATTGCTTGTCTGATGGAGCTGTGATGAATTTGGAGGGTCTCCTGGGAGTGGGGTCCACTGAATCAGGAGCCGTCCATGCCTTCTTAGCAACCACCTGCATGAGGGGTCGAGGGGGACACCCAGGAGGTGGAAGGACGAGAGCCAAGCCTCAAGATACACAGATTCGTCCTCCGAAGGGTTGAGGGCTGGCCAATTTCCCCTCTGTTTAAGGATCTCCAGAATGTCTGCAAATGAGACATCTTCAGAAGGGGAACCCTCAGAATCATCCAGATCTGTGTCTGATAGACTCAGGTGAGTCAATGTGCTTCCTCTTGCACTTCCACTTCCGAGGGGCTCTTCTGCCAAATCAGGAGAGGCCTCGGAAGAGGATGAAATCCCAAAGGGGCTCCTGAGGAGCTGGCTCTCTGCGGTCCGGGATGAGGTGAGTCGACTTACCCTGAGGCAGCATAGAGGGAGGGCCGACTGTGGAGCCAGGCTCTAACACACCCGCATGACCTCGAATGCACCCCTGTCAGGCAGAGCCAGAGGTCCGGACCCCTCGGCACCGACAGTGATGGCTCGAAGGCGATGGGAGCCGAGACTCCACCAGCGCGAAGCACCGAGACAAGGGTCGATGCCACTCACCCCTCAGAGCCGACGAGAGTCCGGCGCCGAGATTCCTCCACGGAAGAAAAGCGGAGCGGAGCGGCGCGAAGACAATTGTCTTCTGCCCGGCGACCCTGATCTCGGTTCCGATCCGAACTCAAAAGAGTGAAGGAGGAAAGAGTTGATGGACGGGGCAGGCACCGACTGATGAGTCGGGCTCTGAAGCATCTGGGCTAGTGCCTCGGACTTAAGTAGTGGACCCACCAGCGTGTGAAGGTCATGATCGGAAAGCCTCGATGACCTAGAGGAATGAGACC
The DNA here is from genome assembly GCF_019279795.1 of Protopterus annectens. Classification (NCBI taxonomy): domain Eukaryota; kingdom Metazoa; phylum Chordata; order Ceratodontiformes; family Protopteridae; genus Protopterus; species Protopterus annectens. The sequence goes on from NC_056745.1 coordinate 1,250,012,040, forward strand.
TTTGGCTCCGTTCAGACAGCAGGGGAGATCCTGGGCGAATGAGCGGAGCCAAGAGAAGGTGACCTAGACCTCTTTCTGGTTGTCGGCTCCGAAGATCTTATGCCGCCGACGCGGGTGCCTCGATAACCTCGCCGCCCGGAGAAAGGAAGCCACAGCGGCGGGAGCAGAAGCCCCAGAAACTGTGGACTGAGTCTTACGGCCAGCCGGAGCCCGATAAAGGCAAAGGTTGAACAACCTGAGGTCTCTCAGAGGCCGGGCGAAGACCTCGATGCCTTAGAGGGCTTCCCTGTTGAAACTGACAGGGAATCCTCTGGTTTTAACAAGCCTCTCAGAATCAACTTGTTTTTTCTCTCCTGCAGGACCCTGGGGCTGAAGCCATGGCACACAGCACAGGAGTCCTGCAGGTGCAAAACCCCAGACAATAGACACAAGAGTGTGGCGTCTGTCAGAGACATTTTCTGACAGCACGCACACTTCTGAATCATCAGACCTTTGCTTCCTTTGACATTATCCTAACTGACAGGTGTACACTAACACACACCCAAACACACAGTGATACCCTGCCAGAAAAAATTATTAATACTAAAAATAATTAACAATTTTAGTAAAAATACTAATAATTAAGCACAAAAAAGTTAAAGTAACTACACAAACACACCCTAGGGAAGGGAAGGCCAAAGGCCCAAGGGAAGAACCAACGGTTCTTTTAATAAGAAAACGGGAAAAATAGGTCGGGGATAAAGATCTATATCCTACACTAATTTAGGAAGAATTAAAGTTAAGGGAAAAAGAGTAACTTTTGTATAAAAAGCTAACACCGAGATCTGAGGTAACTCTCGCCTAGCATTGTGGGATATAAGAGCCTCGAGGCGGCTTCGAACGGTGGAACCAACTCGAGCTTTTTAGAGTGGTAAGTGGGGGCCAGGGTCGCCCGAACCCATCCAGCAAGAATGAAGGCGAGATAGACAACTTAACATGGTCTATTTTGTAGTAAGCCAGGTTCACCTCATTCAATGATACACTTTTGTATTTAGTTTCTTCTCTGAGGATACTATTCATTTTCCCTTCATAGATTATATTATCCATAATAACGACCCCCCCCCTCCCTTATCTGGCTTCATGATTCTAATTCCAGTGTTCCACCTTAAATCATTCAAAATCTCAAATTCCTGTTTAGAAAGGTTGTATTCCTTAGTATTTTGTTTAAATTCCTTTCTAATTTCTTTTTCAAGAACCATATCCAGATTCCTGATTTGTGGGTGGAATGGGGGGTTGAAAGTACTATGCCTGGTAAGAGAAGGGTGCTGAAGATCAGAGTCCGAAGGCATTGGGGGCAAAATGGCTTTCAAATTTACCTTCCTAAGAAACAACTTCATGTCTATAATTGTTTGTACAAGATCCCCTTTTACGTTGGGAATAAATTTAAATCCTTTACTAAGTAGTTCAAAGTGCACTTTTTTAATGAGAACATCACTAAAGTTATATATAGAAAAATTCCTAAAAGTGTGTGTAGTACCTGTTCGAAGTACACCATCATCTGAGCCATTATCTAAGGGATGCAAAATAATGGGGATGGGGGTGGGGGTATGATACCTAGTTATTAATACCTCCCTCTCCCCCCCCCCCCTCTTCTGAAAATTTTGGAACCTCTGCTTGTTCCTATTGTTATGTTGGCCTTCATTCTCTAAAGGTGGAAAGTCCGTGTCATAATCTCCCCAATGTTGTTCCTCATTCCAAAAACTCTTTTGATTATTATACCTAGTTGTTTTATTAAACTTGGTTCTATCGTTGTGTTCCCATCTCTTAAAAGGTGGCTCTGGGTAAATAGAAGTTATGTTCTTACCATAACGTTCCATGTTAGTTGTCTTCTTCTCGCCTTCTTCTTGCTGGATGGGTTCGGAGCCGACCTCGGCTCCGACTCGGCCACTCTAAAAGCTCGAGAGTTGGTTCCACCGGCTCGAGGCTCCCCTTATATCCCACAATGCTAGGCGAGAGTTACCTCAGATCTCGTTTGTAAGCTAACCCCAGCTTATAATAGTAACAGAATAACTCTAAACAGAGTCCACCTCTAACAACAGGAAGAAGAAGGGTGACCTACATCCTGATCCAGGAAATATGCAGAACAGCATATGCCTAAGAAAGAGGTGGTAGAAAGAGAGGTCACGATCACAACTCCTCTAGGTCTGTCCAGGCCAGGGGGAAGGAGGGTGGGACGCAAGAAGAAGGTGAGAAGAAGACAACTAACATGGAACGTTATGGTAAGAACATAACTTCTATATGTTAAGTTGTCTATCTCGCCTTCATTCTTGCTGGATGGGACAGCGTCCCTAGCACCTTGTCCCGGGTGGCCTAACGGAACAGACTCCTGAGAACAGTGGAACCAAAATTAGCTCTATGCCTAGAAGCTAAATCCAACTTATAATGAGAAATAAAAGTGTGAGGAGTAGCCCAAGTAGCCGCTGCACAAATGGTGTCAATAGGCAGTCTGTCTTGGAAGGCTAAAGAAGTAGCCAAAGCTCTGGTGGAATGGGCTTTAGGTTTATTAGGCAATTTTTGTTGTCTAATTTCATATACCAGGGAAATCAAAGATGTTAGCCATCTGGATAATGATACCTTTGAAACTGAAAGTCCCTTTCTGCTTTCCGCATAGGAGACAAACAGCTGATCAGATTTTCTGAATTGTTTTGTTCTATCCAAGTAGTACCTCAACTGACGATGAACATCCAGGCAGTGTAATTTTTGTTCAGACCTATTGGAATACTCTGGAAAAAAGACATGGAGGTCAATGCTTTGGTTTAGATTTGATGTCGAGACCACCTTAGGCAAAAAGGACGGGTTAGTTCGAAGGATACTCTGTCCTTATGAAACAAAAGATAAGGAGGACGACAACTGAGTGCTTGAAGCTCTGAAACTCTTCTAGCTGATGTAATAGCTACCAGAAAAAGAGTTTTCCATGATAACAATTTTAAGGAACAGGAAGCTGCAGGTTCGAAAGGGGAAAGAATCAAAGAAGCAAGAACTAAATTTAGGTCCCAAGGAGAAGGAGGATTTCTTATAGGAGGTCTGAGAAGAAAAACTCCTTTCAAAAAGGCTTTGCAGAGTTTGTGGGACATTAGGGCAGATTCAGAAATACCCACATGAAAGTTAGAAATAGCTGCCAATTGAACTTTAAGTGTAGAGGGAGATGAACCTGCATGGAAGAGTTCAGCTAGAAAATCAAGGACTAGTTGGATGGAAGCGGTGAAAGGATCTATGTCCTTTCCTTGAGCCCAACATGTGAAACGTTTCCACTTACTCAAATAAATCTTCCTAGTGGAAGATTTATGGGAAGCTATCAATATATCTCTAACAGAGTGAGATAATTGAGGAAGCCTGGCTAAGGTTGGAACTGGAGGAACCAAGCAGTGAGGTTCAGAGAGGGGAGGGAGCGATGAAACTGACCCGACTGATGGATCAAAAGATCTGGAACTAGGTCCAGATTCCGCGGTCACTCCAAGAGAAAACGATGTAGAAAGGGGAACCACACTTGTCGAGGCCAGTAAGGAGCAATGAGGATCAATGAGGCCTTCTGAGCGATAGCTTTCTGAATTACTTGAGAGATCAGTGGGAAAGGAGGAAATGCATACAGAAGTCCCCAAGGCCAAACTTGGACTAGAGCGTCTCTGCTGGGTTGGCCTGGTAAAGGGAATAGAGTGAAATATTCTCTGCACTTGCTGTTTTGGGGAGTAGCAAAAAGATCGCAGCAAGGCTGACCCCACTTGAGAAAAATTTCTCTCACTACAGAGTCTTTCAGAGACCACTCATGAGGCATGAGAATAGCTCTGCTCAACTTGTCCGCAATATGATTGGACTTCCCGGGGATGTGCGTTGCTATCAGAAAACGCTGAGAAGAAATCGCCCATTGCCACAGTCTGAGTGCTTCTCGACACAGGGGATATGATCTGGTTCCGCCTTGTTTGTTGATGTACCACACTACAGACATATTGTCTGTCTGGATTGCAATTGTTCCCAAGGGAAGAGAGTCTTGAAGGGCTTGCAACGCTAAAAGCACTGCTCTCATCTCCAGAACATTTATGTGCAAGTGGCATTCGTTTGGTTGCCATGTGCCCTGGACTGTCCTGCCCTGATAATGCCCCCCCCACCCGATCAGGGAGGCATCCGTTGTCAGTGTAGCAACCGGAGGAGGTGGAACAAAAGGTCTTCCCGACAGGAGATGGGGGGAAGACATCCACCACATGAGATGCTTTTGCACGCCTGCGTGATCACAATGGTGTGAGACATTGGAAGTTCCTGGTATGACCATTGAGTAAAAAGCATCCACTGAAGGATCCGCATGTGGTATCTGGCTAATGGAAGGAGAGGTATGGCTGCTGCCATAATTCCCAACACCTTTAGAACTAACCTGGCTTTGATTCTGTTGTTGTTGAGAAGGAGTGATACCAATTTGTGAATGTCTGATATCCTTTGATGTGTTAGCCTTGCAGACATGTTTATTGTATCTAGATTTGCGCCTATGTAGGTAATAGTACGACAAGGCGACAAAACAGACTTTTCGCAATTTATTGAAATACCCAGCTTTTGACAAACGCGAAAAGTGTAACCTCTGGCCATCAGAAGGAGATGCTTGGTGGGAGCTGTGAGGAGCCAGTCGTCCAAATATGGAAACACCTGGAATCCTTGTCGTCTCAGGTGAGAAGCTACCACTGCCATGCATTTGGTAAACACCCGGGGGGCAGTGGTGAGACCAAAGGGCAGGACCCTGAACTGAAAATGACTGGTTCCCAGCCTGAAGCGGAGGAATCTTCTGGAGCGTCTGTTCATCTTTATGTGATAGTACGCATCCCGAAGGTCTATAGAGCACATCCAGTTTCCTTTGCCCAAAAGGGAAGGATGGATTGCAGCGTGACCATCCGAAATCTTGTTTTCTTGACTGATTTGTTCAAGACACTGAGATCCAATATCGGTCTCCAGTCCCCTGTTTTCTTTGGAACTAAAAAGAACCTTGAGTAGATTCCGGATCCTTGTTGGTCTGCTGGCACTGGCTGAATTGCTCTTTTGCAAGCAGTTTTGAAATTTCCAAAGCTGCTAGATCCCTTTGAGCGGTGGAACATCTGGAAGGGATTTTTTGACTGATTTGGAAAGCAAAGAAAGGGATAGAATAGCCTTCGAAATGATGGACTGTACCCATTTGTCTTGAGTCAGGGATAGCCAGGCTTCTGGGTACAGTGACAATCTTCCCCCGACTGCCTCCGAAGATGGGCAGTCGGGCAACACCTCAGGGATGCTGAAAGAGCTTGTCAGGGAAGGCTTCCCGATTGCCCTGGTTCTGCGGACCCCTGCCCCTAGCGCGGCGTCTACCACTGTTATTCCCACCTCTGCCTCTGGTGGGAACGACTCTGTCGCCAGGCGAAGTCCCTTGAGATTGTTTACGGAACCACATCTTTCCACCCTTCTGGCCTTTGGGGTAAGGCCTGGAAGGAGTAGAAAAATGGACTCCGACGGCAGAAAGGGTCTTGCCATCAGTCTCGCACCTAGTCAGGGTTTCTTTCACTTGAGGACCAAAGAGAGATGATCCATCAAAAGGGGAGTTTGTGAAAGACGTCTTGAAAGGGTCCGCAAAATTGCACAGCCGCATCCAGGCGTGCCTACGTAAGGCTACACCTGTCCCTACGGCTCTGCTCGCTCCATCAGCCACGTAAGAAAGAAGGCGCATGGAGGAGTTGGTTATGGAATTAAGGGTAGCCAGCTGCGTGTTCATCTTGTCTTGGAAACCCGCAGCTGTAGGATCCTTTAACATTTCACTCGCTTCTTTGATCAAGTCCCTTTGAAGACGAGTGAAATGGCACAGGTAATTCAGCGAACGCATGGTAAATGTCGCTGAGGAGAACATCCGCTTCCGTACCTATCCATGGACCTAGATTCCTTGTTAGGTGGATGGACAGGTACTGAAGGATCAGCTAGTTCCTTCTTTGTGGCAGCAGCTACCACCATAGCATCCACAGAAACTCCTTTTGTTAAAAATTGTTTGTCTGCTGGAGCTGTTATGAACTTAGAGGGTCTCCTGGGAGTGGGGTCCACTGAATCAGGAGCCGTCCATGCCTTCTTAGCAACCACCTGCATGAGGGGGTCAAGGGGGACACCCAGGAGGTGGAAGGACGAGAGCCAACGCCTCAAGATACACAGATTCGTCCTCCGAAGGGTTGAGGGCTGGCCAATTTCCCCTCTGTTTCAGGATCTCCAGAATGTCTGCAAATGAGACATCTTCAGAAGGGGAACGGGGAACCCTCAGAATCATCCAAATCTGTGTCTGACGTGATGGACTCAGGTGAGTCAATGTGTTTCCTCTTACACTTCCTCTTCCGAGGGCTCTTCTGCCAAATCAGGAGAGGCCTCGGAAGAGGATGAAATCCCACAGGGAGCTCCTGAGGAGCTGGCTCTCTGCGGTCCGGGATGAGGGAGTGAGTCGACTTAGCCTGAGGCACCATAGAGGGAGGGGCGGACGGAGCCGACTGTGGAGTAGAGCCAGGCTCTAACACACTCCGCATGACCTTGAATGCACCCCTGTCAGGCAGAGCCAGAGGTCCCCGCCCGAAGCTAAGAACCCCTCGGCACCGACAGTGATGGCTCGAGGCCGATGTCGGAGCCGAACTCACCAGCCAAGCCCGAGAGGGAGGGAGGTCGGACAAGGGTCCGATGCCACTCACCCCCTCGGCGCCGACGAGGGAAGTCCGGCGCCGAGATTCTTCCAAGGAAGAAAACGGAGCCGACGACCGAGCCGAAGACAATTGTATCGGCTCCGACGCAATCACAGTCTCGGTTCCGCCACGACCCGGCTACGAACTCAAGAGAGTCGAAGGAGGAATATGTTGATGGACCGGGGCAGGCATCGACTGATGAGTCGGGCTCTGAAGCATCTGGGCCAGTGCCTCGGACTTAAGTAGTCGACTCACTACCCTCTGAAGGTCATGATCCGACAGCCTCGATGACCTAGAGGAGTGAGATCTTTGGCTCCGTTCAGACAGCAGGGGAGATCCTGGAGCCGAATGAACGGAGCCAAGAGATGGTGACCTGGACCTCTTCCTAGTTGTCGGCTCCGAAGGTCTGGTCGGAGCCGACACGGAACTCTATTACCTCGGCTCCGCCGGAGCCAGGGGCCACAGAAACTGTGGACTGAGACTTATCGGCTCCAGCCGGAGCCGATGAAGGCAAAGGTTGAGAAACCTTAGGTCTCGGCTCAGTTGCGGAGCCGAAGACCTAGATGCCTTAGAGGGCTTCCCTTTTGAAACAGACAGGGAATCCTCTGGCTTGAGTAAGCCTCTAAGAATTAATTTATTCTTTCTTTCCTGCAGGACCCTGGGGCTGAAGCCATGGCACACAGCACAGGAGTCCTGCAGGTGCAAAGGCCCCAGACAATAGACACAAGAAGTGTGAGCGTCTGTCAGAGACATTTTCTGACAGCACGCATCACACTTCTTGAATCCGGAGACCTTTGCTTCTTTAGACATTTTGTCTGAACAGGTGTACACAAACACGCACACAAACACACTAGTTATACCCTGTCAGGTTAATACAATAAAAGTAGTAATAGTACTAGTAATTTAAACTATAATAAAACACACACACTCCACTAGGGAAGGAAAGGCCTATAGGCCGAGGAAGAACCAAAGGTTCTTGGGGAAAAGAAACGGAAATTTTTTGGGTAGGGAATAAAAGTTTTCTAATCTACTCTAAACTAAGTAAAAATATTAAATTAAAGGGGTTTTTAAAGACTAATTTCAACTAGAAAATAGTACTCACCAGGAACCGGTAGAAACAACCAACCTCGAAGCTGTAGCGGCAAACGAGATCTGAGGTAACTCTCGCCTAGCATTGTGGGATATAAGGGGAGCCTCGAGCCGGTGGAACCAACTCTCGAGCTTTTAGAGTGGCCGAGTCGGAGCCGAGGTCGGCTCCGAACCCATCCAGCAAGAATGAAGGCGAGATAGACAACTTAACATCTAATATTATTCTGGTATTCCTCAATATCTCTTTTAAGTTTATTAATTTTCCTTTGTTCCAATGTTTTACATTTGGAATCAACATCAGACCTAAGGCTATAGTACCTATCTCTTTCATGTTTAATATCAAAAAGCAGGTCCTTTTTAATAAGACCATCTAAAATCAAAATCTCATGTTTCAAATGATCTAAAATCCTATTATTTTCTTTAATAATGAGCCTAAGAATCTCAAGTCCACAGTTATTAAATGCATCAATAAGTTCCTTATGGAAAGCAGTACCGGGTTCTACATTATTTGGGTACTTCCATACCCTAAGCCCTTTTGGATCAATTTTCTGCTTAATACATTCCATCAATTAGAAACCTAGAAACTTAGAAACGCCCCCTGGGTCATTAACCCATTAACAATCTATGGATCTATATTTTGCTACTATGCAATAATAGCACTTTCATTCAGTGGACTAATGCAGCTAAAACAGTACAGATAATTTGTTCTTGAAACTCTTTTGGATTATATATCTGCCTTCTTGTGTTAACAGATGACTATTTTGATTACAGCAATTTAAAATAGCCAAGGACAGTGAAAAGATTGCCTCTGTCAATACTAAAGCTAAAATGAACTGCATATTAGGTATGCTATCAAGTCCTTTGAAAGTGCAGAAGCTAAAATGGACTGCATGTTAGGTGTATTATTAACCTTTCATATTTTGGTAGACATGCACAAGATGAAAGGGGAGAATCTTTGGAATAGAACTGTGTCAGAGCATACCACAGTCAAAGAGCACATGATGAAAGCATATTGGAATTACTGAAAAGGGTATGGTACTGTTAAAGGCACACAGAGAAAACAGAAACCAAGAGTCAGCATGAAAGTATTACTCTGGAGGGGTTCAATGAATGACACTATTGATGGGGTGGCACTGCTTTTCTTGAGACACTGCCAGAAGGTTTGCCTGGAAAACCACAATGTATAACCTAACCTTATAAGCATTATTACTAATACAGCATGCAGTGTGGGATGAGCCGAACCTCTAGGCAGGAAACCTTACCATTTAATTATCACATTCCACGAGTACAGAGAAAAGCAGTGGCTGTTAAATTATGCCTGAACAATCATGGCAGAGCTAGCAGAGAGGGTGAGAGTAAAAGTAATGAAGGACCTTTTATTACTGTTACATTAAAAAGGCTATATTGAGCTTGTAAGGTACCTTAACTAAGCTGAGGATGCTTGCAGAGGTACAGTACCCTGATATGGCGACACTAGTATGGAAAGGTAGAAGTTGGATTTTTCCCTCAAAGGTGGAAGCTGAGAGAAGTCTTATGGGTTACAAGTGAAAGATGCACATCTCAAAAATACTCCTCTTACAGTAAGGTGAGGTTAATGGAACTAAGGTGGGTACAGTAATGACAGGAGATACGCCTATGGATCTACTAGCTAAATCACCAGAATGTAGAAAGAAAATATTAATGGTGTCAGGGAGGAAACTCCTAGTACCCAACCTCATGCAAGGAATAAGACATCTGTCAAAACGAAGAAAGTAAGTTCTGATCAGACAGCTGCTGATTTAGGCAAAAAAGGGAGAACAGCTTAACAATGAAGGTGACTTGTTGAAATACCATGCCAAAAAGTCACAACTGTTTAAGATATGGAGGGAAGGGAGTCCACATGTGCTGCTAAAATGAAGGAACTACATGGGGCCAATCAGCCTGGGAGTTCTGAAGTGAAAAGGAGCAACAGTGGGGCATAAACAAGTATGGAAAAGATAACTCAGATGGTGATCCTGGTATGTCTATTTCTGAAGAGAAGAAGATGGTGATCCTAGTATGTCTATTTCTGAAGAGAAAAACAAAGTAGGGAAGTGTAAGGCTAGGAGAAAGCTGACATTGGACAGAGAAGGAGAGAGGCAGAAGCAATGGCTTCCTAAAGTAAGCAAGAAAGTGGTGCTGTCTATACTTATCCAAGTATTTTCTTTTTCTTTTTGCTTCTTTTTTGTATATATCAAAAGAGTGCAAGGATGTAGAAGGTGCAGGATGAGTGACTATACTTTTGCAGCTATTAGAACTAAAGAATGCATTTGGAAATTAGAAGGTACAAACTTAAACAATGAGTGAATGGATGAGTGAATGGAGTGGAACAGAAGGAAACATGTTCTTCATCTAAAATATATATATAGGCATTGGCTCTTTGGGAAACTGAAGGGTGGTCTATTTCCCAACGTCATTATTTATAAAAAGTACTTTTTACATTACAGGATAATAGTCATTACCTGCTATAAAAAGTTGTGTGAACATAGCCTGGCTCTGTCATTCATCAGAAGGGAACCCTCACAGCAACCCAGGAAACCAGTACTTGACTAACAGCACTGGCATTGGAAGAACAAGGCGGGGGGGGGGGGGATAGTCCAGGAGAGAAGTAAATATTGTGGGAAGAAATTTCCAGGGAATTGTTATGGCTAGGCCTGCATAGGCCTTAGGGCCGATAGCCTAGTACAAACCTATGAACCTAGGAAAATGGCCCTCTTGCCTTTGCCTGAGGATGGGTGGGGTTTGTAAGCATTAAGAGGCACACAGGGTATTATAATTTCCCTGGTCGATATCAAAGGCACCACAACTCATGCTGCAGGAGGAGAGGCAGGGCTGATAGGAGGTAATGCCCCTTGTGAATCCCCTCCCTGGTGCCTCACTGAATACGTATATGTTAAGGCTGGGGGAAAAAAATGAAAAAAAAATAAAACGTGACCCATTCCTGTTGGCTGCTCAGGTTACAACCCCTCTCAGTCAGATCTTGCCTAGTGAAAGGAACAAATGGGCTGACAGACTGAAAGTAGTTCTGATGGCCAGCAGGTAGTGAGGCAAAACTGAAAAAAAATGTGTGAATAAGAAGCCCTTGGTATGAGGGCCACTTATTTTAAATTTTAATTCAATATGTAAGATTATATACTGACACATGCACGCTAAATTAGATCAACAACTTTTGCACTTATATTTACATGTTCATCTGCCCATATTTGTTCTTTCCAATGAATAACAAGTTTAGTTGTATAAGAAAACTTACCATAACAGTAGATGTTTGAGTACATTACTGTTGCAGCAGCCTAAGCTACATGGGTTATATCCTACCATGGATATTACAAATGGCCAGCTTCCAAAGCTTCAGGGTATCTTTCAAGCAACCTAACCATGGAACAGCTCAAGGAGAGCAGTATAAAGTTAGTGGTTAGGGTGCCAAACCTTCAGAGCTTTCTTGCCTCAGACTAAGGAAGGCTAGAGCCCTGCAAACTAAGTATGTGCTAAAAGAAAGGGAAAAGGGAAACTAATCTACACCCTGGCAAAATATATTATAAAATAAGGGAGATAGAGTGTTCTTACTACAAAGGTGAGCTGTTGAAGCATCTACTGTTATAGTAAGTTTACTTACACAATTTTATTATGTTCATTATTAGATCACTGTTGCAGCAGCCAAAGCAATACGGGTCAATGCCAAAACCTAGAAAGGAAATAAAATCAGTGTCCAGATGTTCTTGGAGAATATTCTTAGCAAAGCCTGCTGTGGGCATAAAGAAACAGTCTAATTTCTACTTCTTGGTAAACATGTACATAGATGACCAAGTAGCTACCTCTTCCTTTCCAAAAAGCCACAGCCCTAGGAGAGTGGACTCTGATCTCGGCAGGAAGTGATTTGTTATGGTGAAAATAATGAATATCAAAAGTATGAAACAATCATTAAAAACTATTTGACACTGATTGTCCCTTTTTCTTAGCTTATTTTTTAGCTGATTAGATTTCTTGAAGGCATTTGTCCTGTCAGTGTAGTACCTCAGTTGTCTGTGGCAATCCAAAGTGTGTAGATTCCATAGGCATAAAGAAAGTAAAAACAAAATGAATACTCCAGCAAAGCTAGAACTTCCACTGAGTGACCTCCCAAACCTCTTGTATCAGAGGCACATAGGATATATTTTATTTATTTAACATTTATTTTACCAGGATATGTCCAACTGGACATCATGTGTCCTTTTTCAGTGGAGTCTTGGGGAGAAAAGCTCCAAAGAAATAACAGTGTACATACATGCTTTAGATAACAATAAAACTGGCATACAAGATAAGAGAAACAATTAAGTACAAAAAACAATTATGTAGAACAAAAAGATACTCAGGAGTAGTACCATTATTTACAATATATACAAAAAGTACATTTCAGGTGAGAGTACAGTGTATGCATTAAAGGCTTCAACGGGTCACTTACATATGGAAAAGTGGGTCTTCAAAGGGGGGGGGGGTCTTTGCAGTTGCAGAGAGGGTTAGTATTGAGGTGTAATTTAAGAAGGCCTTTAAAGGTGCCTGTGTGACTTTGTAGCCTGAGTTCAGGTGGGGGGGGGGGGTGTTCCATGTTTTGTCAACATCATGGGAGAATAAGGCCTCCCCAGAACTATTACTGCATGGATTAACTTCAATCAGGTTTTTGATACATGAACGTAGCTCCCTTTTAGGGTTGTGAAAGTTTAGCATGTCGGCAAGGGCAGGGCACTTCCCCAGATGGAAGAGAATTTGATGGGTTATGATCAGTTGGTGGTAGCGTAGGAGGTTTGGAAATTATAACCAGTGCAGTTTAGTTAGGGATAGGCAATGGTAAGAATTTGATCCATTACTGACAGCAAACCTAGCTATTTTATTATAGCATGTAGAGAGTTTGTTCAGGTTGGTTTTGTTAATATTGGTGAGAAATGGAGAGGAGTAAAGTAGTGTTGATAAGAGATGAGTTCTGGCTATTTTTGTTCTAGTCTCAGGGGTTAGAAATAGTTTGCAACAATATAGGCAACCTAATTTTTTATGGACTTTAAAGATAGTTTGGGATATGTGCTTGTTGTATTTAAGATGGTGATCAATAGTGATGCCTAAGAGATTAGCCTCGGTTACTGGAGTGATGAGGGTACCATTGGTAGACATGATGGTAAATGTGGCGTTGCAGTGTTTGGTTGGGTGGAATATTATTAGCTGTGTTTTTGGGGTTTAGTATTAGTTGGTAGTTGTTTAGCCAGTTCTCTACCTCAGTGAAGTATTCTTGGGCTTTTCATTGAAGTAATTGGATGTTTGTTGCTGAGCAGATTAGGGTAGTGTCAACCGCATACTGGACAATGTTGGCTTTAGTGGTAGCTAGGTGGAGATTATTTGTAAATATGTTGAAGAGAAGGGGGCCAAGGAGTGTACCTTGTGGGACACCACATGTGACAGGGAGTGGGGGGGATAAGGAGTTGCCCCATTTGACAGACTGTAACCAGTTATTTAGGTAACTGTTAAACCATTGTAGAGTGGGGTCATCAAGTTTGAGTTCTGCTAGACAGGTGAGGAGTTTGTTATGGGAAACTGTATCAAATGCCTTGGATAGGTCTAAGAAGATAGCAGAGACTAGCTTTCCTTGGTTCCTGTGCGAGTTTATGGTATTGGAAAAGTTAATATATGGTTCATAAGAATCATTTGCATATATCCCATGTGCCTCTGATACAAGAGGTTTTGGGAGGTCACTCAGTGGAAGTTCTAGTTTTTCTGGATTTTTTCATTTTGTTTTTACTGATTGGTTTTTCAGTGACCTTATCACTCATTGTTTTAGTTTGTTGTTTGGAATATTTTTGCAGTGACCCTAATGATAATGGACATCAGTTGGGTATAACAACCCTGTGTTTCTTATGCTTAGTCAAACACTCTGCTTGTGCTGTGCTGATGAGGTCACAACAAGGCTGAAATATGCATATCCACAGCTAGTGGGGTTTCGCTTTATTGGCCTGAAATTATCCATTAAAACGACAAAACAAGTCATGGGCATTCAGAATTGCCAATTAGCTGAAACACCTGATGTTCATAAGAATCATTTGCATATATCCCATGTGCCTCTGATACAAGAGGTTTGGCAGGTCACTCAGTGGAAGTTCTAGCTTTGCTGGAGTTTTCATTTTGTTTTTACCGATTGGTTTTTCAGTGACCTTCTCACTCATTGTTATAGGCATAAAGAAAGGATTTACTCTCAAAGTTACCCTGTCTTTGTGAAAAACGAGATATGGATGAATCACCAAAAGAGCCTGCAACTCATTCACATGCTTTTTTTGCAGAAGGCAGAGAAATTACTGTTTTCTGAGAAAATAACTTATTTATTATTATTTATTTATCTGATATTTGTTGATCGGGTTGGTCCAGCTAAGCTGAAGCCCTTTTTCAGTGGAGACCTGGGGAGAAATGCACCACAAATACATAGACATTACAATGCATAACTACAAAAACACATAACTAATATATAACTAAAACAAGATTGACAATTTAAGGAAAACTGTACATATTAGAAATATGATATGAGATTATTAATAGATTCTAAGAATCAGAAATATAGAAGTTAATTAAAGTACAGAGTGAAAGATTAAACAAATGAAAAAACAAATAATATTCAGTTCTCCTGCAAAGAAGCAGTGAGAAAAAAATATTAGCACCAACCTTATGAGATTATGTGAATAATAAAATGCAAGTACAAGGTAGAGTAAGATGGAAGAAGTAGGAGTAATACAGTGAGTTAAGGTGGGAGAGAAGAAAGTAGGGTGATACAAGTGAGTGAGGGGAGACAGAGAAGTAAGATTAATCTGGGGGATGATTACACTGACACAGCCTCATCAGCATGTTCAAAAGGAAAAAAAAATCTAAGTTTTATCAGAACAAAACTCAGCTCTCAAGAAGGTGCCACACGTTTTCTATGTGGACGGATATCTAAAACACCTTTCAGAAACTGTTTGACCTGAGGTAGGGTAGAAAGGGGGGGGATCTATGGGCAGACAAGCAGAGATGGCCAAAAGATGAATTTTGATAGAAGACTAAGAAAGGCCAAGGAATAATAACTTACACAAATATTGTAGAATCAGAGGCATCTGAGCCTCAAAAGTTCGTGATTCTTCTCTTGGCACCAACTTGAAAATCTTTTCTACTTAGCCACATATGATTTACTAGTAGCAGGTTTCTTATCTTTTAGTATCTTTTGCACATCCTCAGAAGACAGATGAATACAGTGTTTTAAAATTCTATCATCCAGGCAGTGAGCTGAATACATTGAAGGATGGGCTGCATTAAACAACCCTGATTCTGTGTATATCCATCCTGTGAGAAAGCTTAAATTAATTGCATTTGGCCATTTTCAAAAGGAAAGAGAGAGACACTTTTGTCTGGGCCAAAAGAGGGGGGGGTTACCATGATTATTCTGGGAGAGTCCTTCTGAATCTTTGAAAGAAAGCTGGTTATCAGAGGTAAAGATGGAAAGACATACAGAAACATTCCCATCCATGGGAATGAAAAGGCATCTGTTTTCCAGACCTCTGTGCAAGCAGTCCTGGAGCAAATTTCATCTAACTACCTGTTTAGAATGGAGGCATACAGATTTACTTGAGGAGTTCTGCACAGTTGAATCAATTCCTGGAAGACCCCCTGGTTTCACCTTCCATTTATGGAGGTTTGTCCTAGTCCTGCTCAGCCTGTTTGCAACAATATTTTGTTCTGACAGAATACAAGTTGTCTGTAGGCATAGACTATGCTTCTACATTTCAGGCTACTAAAGCTAGTTTGCAAAGAGGGAAGGATTTGCACCACCTACCCCCGGTTTGTTTATATACCACATCATTGTGGTGTTAGCTTGTGATTGGTAGTAGAAAGCCAGGAACCTAAAGATGATTTACAGATATGACGTCCGGCTAATATCCCAGTGGACTGCCAACAATACTGTGAAGTCCCCCACTTAAAAACCCAGGTCAGTAATTACGGAGCCTCAATCCTCACCACTGACTCCAGTGGGGGAGCGTCATGGAAAGCACCAGAGCACACAAAACTAAAATTCCACAACTTCCCAAAAGGTCACAACAGAAATATGCTCTATTTTCCTGGGACTGGACCATATACCTCTGTCCACCCCAAATGTAATCCCTTATCATACACTTCAGAGCAACGTGTTCCAGTTTAAGACCTCTGACTCACTCACACACAAAATAAATTTAAATCTCACGCACATTAAAACACTTATGGGAACCCTGACACAGATTTCCAGCTGTGTCCCCTCCCCAGTAAAAATGGTAAATGCTGCGGCCAGAGTCAAACATGCCTACAAGCCTTTCAAATGGTGATCAATTATTAAAAATTAAATATCAAAATAAATTATAGCTGTGACCAGAAGCAGCCAGGCATTCAAGGTGACCTGGGAGCATCAGACAGGTATAAACACACACTAATCTCTAAAGAAAAAAACATTTAATAAATAAAATGATTACAAGAATGTAAATCAATAACTTTCAATAAACACCAGAATTCAATCACCATAAATATAAAATTAAACTGTAGGATAGAAGCCATCATTTTAGAAAAACTCTATCTAAATTACTAAACTTTCCTAATCTAAATAGAGAATACTGTTCCTGATCTAATCTAAAACATAACAGCAAGGCAAAGGCAGGCTTACAGTTCTGGTGAGTACTTTTTCTGGATATCTTTTGCACAGCACTGTAACTGACTGTAGCTCTCAACTAACTGCTCAACACTAACTGATTGCTCTTCAACTGACTTCAGCAGTCTCTTTTATATAGTCCAGGTTAACAGTCTCAACTGTCTTATTTTATTTTTAAATAACAGTCAGCTGTTTGAAAAAGTTCTTTTTCCTGTCAATCAGCTGTTCAAATAATCACCTAGCAACCAGGAACTTTCTAATGACATCACCTACTGTTCAGCTGATTCTCTACATATAGTTTGTACTTTAGAATCTTCCTCATAATCATGTGCAATTAGAAATGTATCAAAACACTGACAGATTCTTTAAACATTTTGTATAAGCAGGGAAATAATCAGCATTTAAAATTTAATTTACATTTTCACAACTAGACGATAATCAGGGAATATACACAAATCTGCCAGATGTGCTAACACAGATGACAGTGTTTTCATTTGTCTTCACATGAGCATTTATTAGAGCCATCATTTACTTTGCATGAATATGTTTCAGACTGGTCTGCTTGCTCCACAGACCCTGAACTTTCACCCCCTTGGATACAGCACCCCAAACAAAGTCTGAGGTAGCTTTGGTTACAGACTGAGTAGAGGCTGCAATGGAAAAAGGGAGACACTAGTTCAGAGATAACTGATTCACCAAAGAGACTAACTCCCTTTTTTGCAAATTCTGGAACTGGAATCTAAAATGATAGGGGGTGCTGGACCCCAAACAATTTGATGAACCACTGACCTTTCTTCATGTGACTTCTAGTCAAAGGAATAATGAGAATTGTAGACGGCATGAAACCCAGAATCCTGAGATACTCCCTGGTAGATGTCATTGACTGGTTGGAGAATATCAGAAAACATTCACTATAACATTTTACTTTGTCCTGAGGAAGTAAAGCCATCCTGAGGAATGTATCCAGGAGATATTGCAGAAATCCTATTCTGCAAGATGGAATGAGAGATTTCTCTATATTCATCTGAAATTCCATAGCAAGAAAAAGGCCTTTTATCAAAGCTAGAGATTCCTGACAACTTGTAAAAGAATCTGCAAAAATAAGGCAATCATCTAACTATTGGAAAATATGAATACTCTGCAACCTGCAATGGGCTACTACATGAGCCAAGCAATTTGTAAACACTCTTGTGCTACAGACAAGCCAGAGAGTAAAACAGAACTCTGAAAATGTAAACCAGACACAAATAATCTTAAAAAAAACCTTTGAAAATGCAGTGTGATAATATACATGTTTTAAATCTAGAGTTACTAGAAATCTTTGAGGTAGAATGAAGGAAACAGATTTTATATATAGAGAGAGCGCATTTGAATTTTGAAACTGTGATATGAAGGTTTAGAAAAGAAAGAACAAGGACAAGTTCCCAAATTCCTTCTTTTGTTGGCACCAGAAAGATTCTGTAATAAAATCCTTTCACCATTTATCCTGTGGAAACAGGTCCTATAACCTCCAAGATATAATCTGATACAAAATAGAAGGAAACAGAGGTTTGGTTGAATGGTTGCAGAGAAATCTCTTGAAAAGCAGGGACTCTTACTGCCGGTTGTATCACTTTTGAATGATTTTCAGAACCCAAGTTTCTGAAGTTATCTGGTGACACTGAAGGAAATGAAGACCTTGTGCCATATTCAATAAAGCCTACACTAAGGGCACACACTAAGTATTCACTGTTCTGAGTGAACAGACAACACAGACATAACTCACACCTTCTTCCTCCTAATTTAATTTTTCCTACTGATATTCTTGCAGCTTTAAATACTGACAGGGATTCATAAAGGTTACCACAAAGGATAGACTACACTTACACTTAATGTAATCTTCCTGAGTGACTAGAAAGCCCAAAATTTTGATAAGGATTTTATTGAATACATACTGTGTACACTTAGTGTAGGCTTTATTGAATCTGGCCCCTAGAATTTGGGAAAGTTTTACTGAAATGCCAAAATGGGATGGTGGAAGATGTTCTAGGGCATATAGTCAGTCAGCTGTTTTACATGCCCTTGGTTTTGGGAGGACCCTCCATTCTTTTTTGAACCTCCCTTTGACTGTTTTTTTGAAAATCTGTTTGCCATTCCCTTTCTAAAATTGTTTAACTCTGTTTCTTGTAGAAGGAACCTGAAATGGAAGAAATATTTCTATTTTACTTTGACATGGATGGTTGAAAAATTTGAGTTCCCCTTTCCCTCTGAATTAGCTTTCCCCTTTCATCAAATCTCTTAAAGACCTCATGAGAAGAAGGGCCAAATAATATCACTTTATCTAGAGTTGCCTTCAGAAGCTAAGCTTTGATATCCCCTAGTAAATTCTGGAAGAGTAGCCAGGCAAACCTTCTAATCACTGACTCAGCAGCAGTTGCTCTAGATACAGCATCAGCAGTGCCAGAAGAACAATTTAAAGAGCATTTTGTTACTCAAGACTCAGAGGATATTAAAGAATTCAGAAATTACTTACTTTCTGAAAAAGGGAGGTCAGCAATTAACTTGCTCAAATTGTAAAAAGAAGCCATCAGAAACCTGGACATGCGAACTTGGCACTTCACTTTTTTTGAAGGCTAAGGTGGATAGTACATAATTTCTTCCAAAACCTATCAAATGCTTTATTATCTTTGTCAAAAGGAATAGGATTCACTGCTATAAGATATTTGGCAGAGTATGATTTTGACATAGAAATGACTGCAGGGTCTGAAATGACCTTTAGAACCTAATATAAATTATCTGATTTTCTGGGGGCATGTGGCTGACTGCCAGTCAAATTGCTGATGGTAAGGAAGGCATCTTCTACTGCTGGCATCAAGGAAAAACAAATGCTGGTTGTGGACAATCCACCTCTAGCAATTCATGACATCTTTGTGAAGAATGGAGCTCTCAATTTTTATCAACAGAATTTGGAGCAGAGTAAAAAATAAAGAAGAAGACCCGAAATTAGGGACATTTTTTTAAATTCTGACATTACCAAATTCTCAAAATGATTTCCAGTTTTAGGAGGAATGGAACAAAACTTTGAGAAACATCAGTGTGTCCCTACAAAATAGGAACAGGTGAGAGGTCTGGTGGAGATTCTGGTATAGCCTTTTTCTTCTCACTAAAATAACTCCTCCATTCTGGCAAAAGTATCAAAAAAAGTTAACTCTTCTGGTGGGAAATCTGAAAAGAACCTTTCCACAGAATCAGATTCCTCATCCTCTGGAGTAGGAACTTGAGAAACATAGTCCACGTGTAATTTTTGTCCTTCAGACTTAGTATCAGAATTTGAGAGAGAGGAAAACATTCTTTTCCTTTTCAAATTCAGGGAAGATTCAGAATGTAAAGACCAAAAGGCTTGAAATAAATCCTTAAGAAAATTCAGACAATCTTCTCTGTCAGTCTTATATGCTACAGAAGAACAAAGTACAGTTACTTCCTACCTACCTGTAACAGTGGATGTATGTAGAACACACTGCCTTACTGGCATTTGGGTAGTAGTTCTCTGCATCCCTCCTCTAGCAATCTACTAAAGCTCCAAATCCCTCCCAATGGTTTTCTGTGGGTGTGATGGACCAAACTCTTGGCAGAGCGGGGACTACTTACAGACCTACAGGCAGCACACTTTCAGTTTTCTAGGGTCTAGCAGGAAGAGATGATGTAAACGCAACGTTTGTGAACCCCTGCTGTTCCAAATCAAAAAACACACAAACACATAACACACACATACACACAGCATTAAAGGCTGTGGCAGTGCTCAATGGCAACTCAAACACCAAACTATGAAGGTCCAAAAAGGGGGACTGATGGGTGGGTACTACCAGTAAGGCAGTGTGTTCTATGAACATCTACTGTTACAGGGAAGCAGGACTTATGTAACTGCACCATGTTCAACAAACACATTGCCTTACTGGCATTTGAATAGATTCCCAAAGCTTACTCAACCTGGGAGGTGGAAGGATAACGGTGTAGGAGCCCCTGGAGAATGGTCCTAGTGAATCTCCTCTGGATCTGGAAAAGGCATCCAGCTTATAGTATACTGTAAAGGTATAGACAGAGGACAAAGTTGTTGCTTCTAGAATACTTCGAGTCCACTCTTTTCCAGTATGCCACTGAAGAGAAAAAGGCCCTGGTGGAATGTGCCTTTACTTGCCTAGATTTACCTTGCCATAGTGGATATAAAGAAAACAATACCAGTGGAGAACCAACGAGCACTGGTATACTTAGAGACAGGTTGCCCTTCTTTGCTCCTGTGTAGGAAATAAAAAGTATTTTCAGCCTTCCTGAATGGTTTATTTTGTCAAGGCAGTACCTGACCTGCTGGTGCACATTCAGGGTATGAAGCACCTCTTCTCCCTTATTCTTAGGTTCTGGGAAGAACACAGTAAGGTTGACAGACTGATTTGATTCTGAGACCACCTTTGGCATGAAAGAGGGGTTAGTACATAACACAATCCTATCCCTGTGGAAAATAAGGTAGGGTTGCCCAACCATGACAGATTACAACTCAGAGACTTGCCTTGCAAATGTTACAGCAATAAGCAAAACAGTTTTCCATATTAACAATTTCAGATTAGCCTGAGTGGCTGGTTTCAAAGGTGGTAAGGTAAATTTTTCCAGAACATAGTTGAGAACCCACTAAGAAGGAAACTGCTTACTGGGGAGGGGGGAGGTTCATTTGCAATACTCCTTCAACTAACTGTGTTACAGAAAGAGATGAGGAAAGAGGGAGTTCCACCAGCAGACAATCAGGATGCCTGCTAAATACACATAAATGGACAAATACAATAAGCCATCCTGAAGTAGCTCACACAAATATTTCAAGACCAGAGGGATCCTGACCTTAAGGGACCCTCTGTTCCTGTTTAGACACCACTTGGAATACCTCATCCATTTGCAAACATAAGATTTTCTTGTAGCAGGTCTTTCGGCCTCCTTTAATACCCTCTGCACATTCTCATGAAACAAGTACCTAAACAACATCAAGAATAAATCATCCAGGTTGCCAGCTTATAGCTACTCAATATTGGGGTGCACCACGCTCCCAAGACTGTGTGAGCAAATCCAGAGTGCAAGGAAGTATGTAGTAATTGCCCTTGGCCAATACCATTAGAAAGGAGAATCAAGATTGCCTGAGACAAAAGGAGACCACCACAATATTCTCTGTCATCTCTCTCTGAATCTTCAGAAGTACCTTAAGAATCAGCAGACAGGGTGGAAATGCATACAGAAAAATTCCATTCCAAGGGAACAAGTATGCATTTGTCCCCCAAGCGTGGCTAAAAGGATGTCTGTAACAAAATTTCCACAGCTGTCTGTTTTGAAAGGAGGTGAACAGATTTATTTGAGGCTTTCCCCACATCTAGACTAAATCCTGGAACACCACTGTTTTGTGTCACTTGTGCAGGTCTGCCCAGGATCTGCTAAGTTTCTCTGCCAAAATGTATTGCTATGCAAGATGTGTGATGCATGATGAGTCAGACAATGATGGAAAGCTAGTCCAAGGCCATCAATGCCAACTGGCACAGAGGATATGACCTTGTACCCCATGTTTGTTGAGGTACCACATCACTGTGGTGCTGTCCATAACCACAGGAAGAGGACAGGGAGTCCACAACTGGTGAAGGACTTTCAAGGCATGGATCACTGCCAACATTTTCTTGATACTGATGTGTTCCTGTACATCCTTGGCACTCCAAGTGGCCTCATCTTGTATCCCCATTGACACAGCTTCCAAAGTGACGTCTGACAAATCTGTCTGGACAGACTGCACCAGAACAGGTAGGAGGAAAGTCAGTCCTGGATTCATCCTGCATTGATACTCAATTGTTCTCTCCACTAATGTAACTCTCTTCTAATAAAAGGCAGCACCCGCAACAGGGACTCCAGAGAAATTAGGTGCTTAATCCAACAATTCTGTACATACACTGAAGTTTCCTCATGTGGGAAAGATCCAGTGGAATCATGAGAATCATGGACATCATAAGTCCTAGAATTTTTAGGAAGTCTCTTGCCGAGGTGTCGTTCTTCCTGGAGAACTCCTGAAACATCGTCTGGTAGGGCAGGACCTTGTCTTCAGGAAGAAAGGCCACCCTTTAGGCACTGTCAGTTAAGCAAACCAGGAAGACAAGTCTTTGTGAGGGTGTCAGGCATGACTTCCAAAGTTCAACTTGAAAATAAGGTCAAGACTTTTTCTAGCGAATCCAAACACCAGGAAGTAGGCTCTGCTCAGATCAAGTTGTCAAAGCAGGAAAAAATGTGAATGCCAAGAATATGGCAGAGAGTCACAGCTGGAGCAAGGCATTTGGCAAACACTTAAGATGCAGTGCATAGCCCAAAGGGCAATGCAGGGAACTGATAGTGCGAACGAGATGGACTGCACCAGCTTCTTTCACTGAAATTCTAGCCACTTGCCAAGTTTACCTGGATGGAGTGGGTTTGAAGACAACATAGTCTTTTATTGGACAAAGTCTCAATGGAGACAGACATAGGGTCCGCCAACAAATGGCCTTGAAGGCCAAGCATGGATGAGCACACCCTGAATTTTGCAAACATTTTTTTAGGCAGAGGCTCATTCAATAGAGGAGAATTGCAAACTTTCTTAAAAATATCCCCCAATGCTAGGATCAATGGAGGGAAAGTCACCAAGTTTGGCACCTCATCCTCCAAAATATCATAGACCTTGCTGATCTTGGGGAAGCCGATGACTGCTCTCAAATAAGTCCATCCAAACATATACCCAACATTTGGGAAAAGGGAAAAATAAAGTTATGTTCTTACCATAACGTTCCATGTTTGTTGTCCTTTATTTCGCCTTCCTTCTTTCTGGTTGGGTTCGCAGCTGATCACGGCTCCGACTCGGCCACATTTAAAGCTCGAAGAGTCTTTACTGGCTCGAGGCTAACCCCTTAACCCAGCATGCTTAGTGGTAGCTACCCAGATCTCGTTTGTGAGAACTAACCACTACATAGGAGAACTACAAATTACCCAATAGAGGAGGTAGCTAAACAATACTGCTTCCTTGTACCGAAAACAACAGAACAACAATGATGACAAGGACTATACCAATAGCTGAAAAGCAAAGGAAACACAGCCAAATCAGCGAAAAAAAAGGAAATTCCTCTCAATCATCCAGGATGGGGGAAGGAGGGAGGGACGCAAGAAGGAAGGCGAGATAAAAGACAACAAACATGGAAAATTATGGTAAGAACATAACTTCTTTATGTTATGTTGTCCATCTCGCCTTCCTTCTTTCTGGTTGGGACAGTGTCCCCAGCACCTAAATCTGGGTGGCTCACTGGAAAAGAGACTTCAGAACCGTGCAACCAAAGGATGCCCTGTTCTATGAGGCCATGTCCACTTTGCAATGAGTAATGAAGTTATGGGGAGTAGCCCATGTTGCTGCCGCACAAATAGTATCTAATGGAAGTTTAGCTTGAAAGGCTATGGAGGTAGCCAAGGACCTAGTAGAATATCCCCTTACTTTTCCAGGGACAGACACATTCCGAGACACATAAGCATAAGTAATAGTATTGGACAGCCATTTTGACAAAGTCACTTTGGAAACTGGTGAACCTTGCTTACTCTGAGAGAAGGATATAAACAGCTGATCTGATGTCCTTGTTTCTTTGAAGATAAAATCATAACTGCCTGTGGACATCCAGTTGATGTAACTTATACTCCACCTTGTTGCCATAATTGGGAAAGGAAACAGGAAGTTCAATTGACTGATTCAAATTATACTCTGAAAAGACTTTTGGTAAAAAGGAAAAAATAGTTCTAAGAGATACTCTATCCTTGTGAAAGATCATATAAGGCGGGTGGATGGAAAGTGCCTGCAACTCAGAAACCCACCTAGCTGATGTAACAGCAATCAGGAAGAGGGTCTTCCATGATAAGAACTTTAGAGGACAGGAAGCAGCTGGTTCAAAGGAAGAGAGGATCAGAGCTGCTAGTACTAAATTTAAATCCCAAGGATGGAGAGGTTCATGGATAGGAGGCCTTAATAGGATAGCACCTTACAAAAAGGTCCTACATAGCTTGTGAGAAATGACGTTGGAATGTAGAAGGCCGACATGAAAATTAGAAATAGCAGCCAGATGAACAAGAATCGTAGCAGCCGCTGCTCTTTCTTCGAAGGTTTCTGCCAGGAAGTCAAAGATTTTAGAAATTGGAGCTGTAAAGGGATCAATGTCATTTTGCTCAGCCCAGAAGGAGATCCTCTTCCATTTACTAGTGTAAAGTTTCCTAGTAGTTGGTTTATGAGAAGAGAATAAAATATGTTGAACCACAGGTGAGATATCCGGGAGCCTGGCTAGGACTGGAAGTAGAGAAACCAAGCTGTCAGCTTGAAAGTTTGAATGAAGGGATGAAGAGCACCCAACTGATGTGTCAGGAGGTCTGGAACTGGGTCCAGAATCCAAGGCTCCTCTTGCTGGTAATGCCAAAGGAATGGGAACCACATCTGATGAGGCCAGTATGGGGCAATGAGGATCAGCTTGCGACTCAGCAACTTTGCTTTCTGAAGAACTTTTGGAATTAAAGGAAAGGGGGAAAGGCGTAAAGAATCCTGGGGGGCCAATCGTGGATAAGTGCATCACTGGGTGACTGTCCCGGTGGAGGATCTAGGGCAAAGTAGCTACTGCATTTGTTGTTTAGGTGAGAGGCAAAAAGATCACAGTATAGCTGGCTCCATCTCTGGAAGATCATATACACCACATATGGGGCATGAGAATTGCCCTGCTGAGCTTGTCCGTTATCATGTTGGACTTCCCCGGAATGGGTGCTGCAACCAGAAGACGCTGAGAGGAAATCACCCATTGCCATACTCGAAGGGCCTCCTGACACAAGGGGTAAGATTTGGTTCCACCCTGTTTCTTGATGTAGCACACTACTGATATGTTGTCCATCTGAATTGCTATAGCCCAAAGGAAAAGAGTCGTGAAGTGCTTGCAACACTAATAACACCACTCTCATCTCTAGGACATTGATGTGCAAATGGTACTTGTGAGGTTGCCAAGTCCCTTGGACTGTCTGTCCCAGATAATGCCCCACCCACCCTATCTGGGAAGTGACGGGGTAACTGTGGCTACCGGATGAGGGACTACAAAAGGTCTGCCTAGAGTGACTAGGGGAGAGTGGAGCTACCACTGTAGATCTTTCTTGCAAGCATCCGTGATTAAGATCATGTGTGACATTGGTAGATCCTGATACAACCACTGAGTGAAGAGGAGCCATTGCAAAATCCTCATATGATAACAAGCTAACGAGACTAGAGTAATAGCAGCCGCCATCAAACCTAAGTCCTTTAGGACTAACCAAGCCTGACCATTTGACTTTGACAAGAGGAGAAAGACCTGACCATGAATGGCAAGCACAATTTCTTGTGAGAGCTTGGCTATCATGTCTCTTGTATTTAGTTGAGCGCCTATGAAAGTAATACACTGAGAAGGCAACAAGGCAGATTTTTCATAATTTACTGTGATTCCTAGGTGTGCACAAGTGTGAATCATGTGGTTCCTGGCCCTTAAGAGATTATGCTCGGTGGTGGCAGTGAGGAGCCAGTCGTCTAGATAAGGAAACACCTGGAATCCCAAACATCTCAGATGAGCTATCACTGCTGCCATGCATTTGGTGAACACCCTGGGGGCTGTGGTGAGACCAAAGGGCAGAGCTTTGAACTGGTAATGACTGGCTCCTAGCCAGAAGTGTAAACGTCTCCTGGACTACCTGTCCATTTTTATATGGTAGTACGCATCCTGGAGATCGATAGAACACATCCAATCGTCCTGACCCAAAAATGGTAGAATGTACCGCAGTGTCACCATCTGGAACTTAGTCTTCTTTACTGACCTGTTTAACTTGCTGAGATCCAGAATAGGTCAACAGTGCCCTGTTTTCTTTGGAACTAAAAAAAACCTTGAGTAAGTTCCAGATTCTATCTGGTCTGCGGGGACTTCCTAAATGGCTCTTTTTTGCAGAAAAGCTTTTACTTCTAAGGCTGCTTGATCCCAAAGATTGGGTGGAACATCTGGGACTGATGATTTTTGACTTTATGGGGGAGTTTGGGAAAAGGGAATTTTGTAACCCCCTGGATATTATGCACCATACCCACATGTTTTCTGTTATATCTTGCCAGGCTCTTGGGTACAGTCATATTCTACCCCAGACTGCCTCCAGAGGTGGGAAGCTGAGCAATCCAACAGGGATTCTGAAATGGCCTGGCAGAGAAC
This sequence comes from Protopterus annectens, assembly GCF_019279795.1. NCBI lineage: Eukaryota > Metazoa > Chordata > Ceratodontiformes > Protopteridae > Protopterus > Protopterus annectens. Next base: position 1,250,038,748 of record NC_056745.1, read on the forward strand.
GTATCCGTGTCTCTCTGTTGCGGACCCCCCCCCCTGCCACGAGGTCAGCATCTCCAGTTATTATTTCCCCTTCTGCCTCTGGAGGAATTATCTCTACGAGTGTTTGGCAAAGCACCCAGGCATTTCTGGAACCACATTTTGCCACTCTTTTGGCCTTTGGGATAAGGCTTGGATGAAGTGTAAAAATGGACTCCTAAGCTAAACTGAGTTTTGCCATCTTGTTCACTCCTGGTAAGAGTCTCTCAAACTTGCGGCCCAAACAAGGCTGAGTCGTCAAAGGGAGCGTTCATAATGGAGGACTTGAAGGGCTCCGCAAATTGACAAAGGCGCATCCAGGAGTGTCTTTGAAGAGTCACTCCTGTGCCTGCAGCCCTACTTGCTCCATCTGCTGCATAAGAAATCAGGCACATGGAGGAGTTAACAATGGAGGTTAGGGTCGCTAGCTGGTTAGCCGACTTGGAAGCCACTCCCTCAGCTGAAGGATCCTGGAGGGTATCTCCCAGTTCTCCTTCTGAAGTCTTGTGAAATGTGTCAAATAGTTCAGCGACCAAAGAGTAAAGCCCGCTGAAGAGAAAACACACTTTCCATATCTATCCATGGCTCTAAACTCCTTGTTTGGTGGATGGATAGAACAGGAAGTCCCCGCGAGTTCCTTACCATAGCATCAACTGGCACGTCTTTAGAGAGAAAGGTCTTGTCCTCTGGTGTGGTCATGAATTTTTTAGGCCTTCTTGGAATGGGTTCCATGGTCTCTGGTGCACTCCATGCCTTTCAACACACTACAGACAAAAGTGGGTCGAACAGCGGAGACACCCAGGAGGTGGAAGGTCGGGAACCAAACACGTCCAGGTACACAGACTCGTCCTCAGAAGGGGCAAGGGACTTCCAGTTTCCCCTCTGCCTAAGGATCTCCAGGATATCTGAGAATGAGACATCCTCAGAGGGGGACCATGGGGACCCTTCCGAGTCATCCAAGTCCGTTGTCAGAAGTGATGGACTCAGGGGAGTAAACATGCTTCCTCTTACATTTTTTCTTCCTGGGAACCTCCTCTGAGGCATGCTCAGGAGAGGTCTCGGAAGAAGAGGGATCGCCCTGTGGGGTGTCCTGGGGCATTAGTTCTCTATGCTTGGGATGGAGAGAAAGATCTGAGGCAGACACTGGTGTTGATGGGGAAGGAGCCAATGGAGCCGAGGGTGGGGCTGTCTCACTGGACAGGACACTCTTCACCTCGAAGGCACCGTGGTCCAGAATGGAGGGAGGCTCCAGCTCAGAGGAGCCTGGAGATCTCCTCTGCATTGAAGGAGACGGCTCCAAGGCAGATGTGGGAGCTGAATTGACATGCGCCAAGGCTCTGAGAGGGAGAGTGGGGTTGGATAAGTGTCTGATGCCACTTCCACCCCCCAGAGCTGACGAGAGAGTCTTAGCACCCAGACCCATCGACAGAGCGGACTGTCAAGGAGGTTGGAGCGGATGTTGGAACTGACAAGGCAAGGGATGTCAGAGCCAATGGTTCCACCACTACTACTTCCATGCACTCCGGCTCCAAACTGGACGCAGTCGGAGGAGGAATAGAGACATGGACTGGTTCGGACAATGGCGCCACTTCCTTCTGGGCTGGGCCTGACAACAATTGAGCAAATACCCATGTCTTGAGCAGCCTCTTCACCACACTCTCCACATCATTATCCGATAAACTCCTAGACAATCGAGAGGAGTGGGCCGAGGACCAGTGACTACCTGCCACTGACTGCAAAAGTGGAGACTGAGGCACAGATCTCACCAGGTCCAAAGAAGAAGATCTCAATCTCTTTTGAGACCAGGACAGCTCTGAAGCCACAGATGGAGCCATCAGAGAAAAGGACTCTTTGGAGCCAACAATCTGCTCCAAAGGATCAGAAGATTTTGATTCTGACTTTGTCGTCACCGAAGGTGGAGCCAACGAAGATGTCAGTTTGCCATCGGATTTTTTTGAAGGCTGAGTATCCGATGCTAGTTCAACCTGAGGTTTTAATAACTCTCTCAAAAGAAGTTTGTTGCGCCTCTCCTGCAAAACCCGTGCGCTAAAGGCATGGCAAATAGAGCAGGAGTCCTGCAGGTGGACCGCACCTAAACAATAAACATAACTCATGTGCCCGTCCATAAGGGACATTTTTTGGCAACATGAGTAGCATTTCTTGAATCCTAACTGCTTAGAAGCTTCTTTAGACATTATAAACACAAAGGGACTAACAACAAGAAAGTGTATGTTTTTTTTTAAAGAAGAAGAAAGAAAGGAGGGGAAGAAGAGGAGGGGGTGGCCTCTAAGTTAAACAGATACTGCTCCCAAAGGGAGAAGGCCTCTAACTAAAATGGCTTCTCCCTAGGTAGCAAAGAGGGATAAAGGGACAAGACAACAACCCTCACGAAAAAAAAAAAAAAAATGGGCCGCCGACAACACACAGGTAAAGGCCTGAGAGAAAACGACAGCCTAACAACAGCAAAACAACAGTAACGAGGATAGGGGTGATAAAGAAGAGAAAACTCTAAGGAAATTTAGCCTAAAACAGTAACAATTTTGACAGAAAAAATTCACTACTTAGCCTGAGCCAGCAGAAGACAATCTTGACGCTGCAAGCAGCAAACGAGATATGGGTAGCTACCACTGAGCATGCTGGGATAAGGGGTTAGCCTCGAGCCAGTAAGGACTCTTCGAGCTTTAAAAGTGGCCGAGTCAGAGCCAGGATCGGCTCCGTACCCAATCAGAAAGAAGGAAGGCGAGATGGACAACATAACATCATCTGTTTGCGTTTCTGAACCTGCTTGTCCTCACAGGAAACTGACTGGTCAAGCTCTGACACATCTGAAAGTTCAGAATTCAGATTCCCTCCAAAATCAGGATCCTTGGGTGACTGACCCGGTGTGGGAAAATCAGTGTTACTCAGACATGCACCCCATCATAAAAAAACCTGGATAATAGCTCTAGCCATAGCCAACAGCTCAGGTGAAAACGATGACTAAGACTGTTGCTTGCAATATGGTGGGAATTTTGTCTCTTTTTTGCATGTATACACTAGAGGGAGAATCTGCAGAGGGAGACATATTAACACTGGAACAGATTGTGTATCCCTAACTTCCTGTGCACCTAAAGAGTTTGTATCTCCTGTCTCTGAACCAGGCAATGGTATACAGAGGACATGTCTGATCCTCCTGTCACACACATCTGTGGTACCAACACCACACCAGGGAACCTGGAGGCAAAAGAAGGTTAGTGATCATATAGCATGGTCATGGCTACTGCAGAATCAAAAGCCACAGGCTGACACATACTTCTTGATTTACTTTTATGCTTTTTAGGTAAGAGTAGATGGTAGGGGTGGGGCAGTGCATCTGAGTCCATCAAGTCAGGGGACAAAAATATTAGCCAAAATAATACCAAATAATAGCTGCCTGTCAGCCAGGTAAAAACTGAACAAATCCTCCTATTCTCTCTTTAAAAGGAAATCTGAAGTTTGTTTCTGTAGGGATACTACTCTGAACACTGTACTGTATAAAATTATATTAGTTTCAGTAACACAGTTCAAAGCAAAAGATACATGCACAAACAGCCACCCAGTTTTGTTAAAAAAGCTATTTTCAAATTCAAATAAACAGAAACAGTACAAAACAGTATTAGACAAGAAATAAAACCTAAACTTATGGAAAATAACAAAGAAAATGGCACCAAAAATTAATTTAGACAAAAAAATGATTAAAATTATGCAATCCTGCTCAGTAACCTCAAATAATGATAACCCAAAGAAAAACAAATCTGCAATATCAGCAAGTTTTCCTGCAAAACTTTCAAATTAAGCTTTGAATCAACAGAAAAACTGTGATTAAACTAGAGGCTCTGGAAGTGCTATGTAACGAGAGGACTGCACTAAAATGGCCTTATAAAGAAAATGACGAAAACGCCAGTTCACAGGTTAAAAAACTAAAATTAAACAGTATAAATTTTATACTCAGCAGGCAAAGTAAATAAAACCAAGCATATATATAAAAAAATAAGCAAAAACAGTCAAGCAACAGAATATACTATTCAAGCACTTGACTGAAAAAGCAGAAAGAGAGAAAATAAATCCCCAGAGTTCTTATCCAAGATCAGCAGCTGAAAAGATCCAGACTAAGGATCAGTCTTCCAAGAGATACTTCTCTTACTATGGCACAAGAAAACTGAGAATGCTCTGTGGGTCTGTAAGGCAGTTCCTGTACTTCCAGGTGGCTGATCCATCACACCCACAGACAGGCAGTGGGAGAGAGACTGAACTTTAGCAGACTACCAGAGGAGGGTGGCAGGGCACTACTGCCCAAATGCCAATAAGGCAGTGTGTTTCTCGAACACATATGCTTAACTTTATGATTCCTTTTCCTAGGAGATCTCCCAGAAAAAGGCCAACCCAATGAAGGGTCCCTTCTCCAGGAATCAAGCTCCTCCAGTGAATCTGCACAAGAACAACGTCCACTCCTTCCACTGGTTAACAGAAGTGTGGTTTTCCCTTGTCCAAAGAAGACAGCTGAATAACCTCAGAGGATTTATGTGCCTATCAGTCCTTAGTGTCTTCTTGAGAAGCAACATCATAGGGATCGAGAAAAAAACAATGAGTGGTGCAAGCACCTGAAATGGCCGTAGCAGACTCGCTTATCAGAGGCTGAGGCATAGAGGAAGCTGTTTTGAGGACTGAAGACTGACAGACAAATATTTCTTCTTGTGGATCAGGAGGGATGAACTAAAGATGTAGAAGCTTGGTCCATGTTTCCACCAAAAAAGTGTCTGACAAGTGGGTAGTAAAACTTTGGTGAGTCAGTCCTTCCTCCTGACTAAAAACTTAAGTCTTGAGGTAAAATTTTTTAGTAACAACCACCAAACATATTAGCCTAAACTCATAGCCACAAACTGTGACATAAAAGGAAAACATTTCCTCACAAAATTGGCAATTTGGAAGGTATTCCCCAAACAGGTAACCATGACTAAAACAATAAGTTTTGAAGAAATATTTTTTAGTGACAACTAATGAACCAAATAATCCAAGTTTCTAACAATAAAATTTGACAGAAAAGATAAACATTTCCTCTGAAAAAAAAGATAAAATAGAAGTTAGTCTCCAACTGGGTACTTATCTGCTCAGCAGATCCTCTAGCTGACCACTGATCACTTGAAGCTCTCAGAGAAGAGTGCACTTTGACATCAAGAAATGTGTGAAAGGTTTGGCACCATAACCATTGATTTTATACCACTCTTCTTGATTTTTTTTGCACTCAGGGCTTAACTTACACCTTCTTGGATAGAGCTCACCAAAATCTGAAGATCTGCTGCTACACTCTGAGCAAGGGCTGGAAGAGAAAAAGGGGAGACCTGGGTTGAAAGATAATTGAGTGACCAACAACAGTAACTCCCATTTTACAAATCCCAGAAATGGAATCTGAAATAACTGGTGCTGGTGTTGGGGCCAAAATGATTTGAGGAACCACTGAATTTTAAGTATATGAAGTATGACCAGAGAAATTATGAGAATTGTATAGGACATGCCCATCCAGTTCAGAATAAATAATTCCTCTACCATTCCCTGGAGCCATTTAAGTTGGTCATTTCCACACAACCTGTGAAGGTGGAGGTCAAAGTAGTTTCATGTTTACAAAGGCAGCAATCCACTGGCAGGATATAACCCATACAGCTTAGACTACTGAAACAGTGATCTAATATCAACATCACTGACTGTTGTTGATAGTTGGGAAGAATCTGTTAACCATACACAATTGTATCTGTTTTTTTTTTTTTTTTTTTTTTGAGGAAAAATGAAGTTGATACAGATCTGAAGTGTGTGTATATGTGAGAAGAGACACCCAGGAGGTACTGTAGTACTGTAAGATAAATAAGACAACATGAATGAGGGAAATTAAGCAGTAGAGGCAGACGGATGGGATTACTGGATGTAGTATGATTGTTGGCTCCAAAGAGTCCTTTTCTCTGATGGCTCCATCTGTGGCTTCAGAGCTGTCCTGGTCTCAAAAGAGATTGAGATCTTCTTCTTTGGACTTGGTGAGATCTGTGCCTCAGTCTCACTTTTGCAGTCAGTGGCAGGTAGTCACTGGTCCTCGGCCCACCACTCTCGATTGTCTAGGAGTTTATCGGATAATGATGTGGAGAGTGTGGTGAAGAGGCTGCTCAAGACATGGGTATTTGCTCAATTGTTGTCAGGCCCAGCCCAGAAGGAAGTGGCGCCATTGTCTGAACCAGTCCATGTCTCTATTCCTCCTCCGACTGTGTCCAGTTCGGAGCCGGAGTGCATGGAAGTAGTAGTGATGGAACCATTGGCTCTGACATCCCTTGCCTTGTCAGTTCCAACATCCGCTCCAACCTCCTTGACAGTCCGCTCTGTCGATGGGTCTGGGTGCTAAGACTCTCTCGTCTGCTCTGAGGGGGGGGGGAGTGGCATCGGACACTTATCCGACCCCACTCTCCCTCTCAGAGCCTCGGCGCAGGTCAATTCGGCTCCCACATCTGCCTTGGAGCCATCTCCTTCAGTGCAGAGGAGGTCTCCAGGCTCCTCTGAGCTGGAGCCTCCCTCCATTCTGGACCACGGTGCCTTCGAGGTAAAGAGTGTGCTGTCCAGTGAGACAGCCCCACCCTCGGCTCCATTGGCTCCTTCCCCATCGACACCAGTGTCTGCCTCGGATCTTTCTCTCCATCCAGTTCAGTGTAGAGGTTATGAAAAGAAAGGATGTTGGGGACAATGCAAAGGACTGCTGTTGCAGTCTGAAGTGGGGAGATGCAATGATACTGACATGACATATGCAGATCAGCATATATGTAAGGTAAATATCACTTACATTTTTTTTTCACTTGTTATTCGTTCTTTTTATTTGCTTTTCTTGTAGGTTGAAGGACATGCAACAGAATGGCACCGGAACAATGCAACTGGCTTGTATCACAGTAAGGCACTACGGACATATTAGTTGTGCTAATTAACCTGAATTATAAACATGCTTGGGTGATATCTGTTTAAAATTATGTCAATTGCACTACTTTTTAATTTATTTTGTACTACACTGCTTGCAATGCATGTGTTATATGCTCTGTTGTCTATTAACCAAGTAAAAATTACCAATAAGTTGGGAGATTATGGGGTTTAGGTAAATGGGAAGGAATAAGAAGTTATGTACCTACCATAACGTTCCATGTTAGTTGTCTTCTCTCACCTTCTTTCTTGCTTGATGGGTTCGGAGCCGATCCCTCGGCTCCGACTCGGCACTTGCTAAGCTCGAGAGTCACTTTTACCAGCTTGAGGCAGCCCCATATCCCACGATGCAAGGCGGTAAGTACCCAGATCTCGTTTGATGACAAAGGGCAATAGCACCAAGCATAAAATACTTCCCAAAGGAAGAAAGAAAACTTACAGATGGAAGAAGGACCAGGTCTGAATGGTCTTCAGCATAACAGTTTCTTATAACAAGGTCTGTCCAGGCCAGGGGGAAGGAGGGAGGGTCGCAAGAAAGAAGGCTAGAGAAGACAACTAACATGGAACGTTATGGTAGGTACATAACTTCTTAATGTTAAGTTGTCAATCTCGCCTTCATTCTTGCTTGATGGGACCGCCCCTAGCACCTCTATCCTGGGTGGCTCAATGGAACAAACTCATGAGGACTGTAGAGCCAAAACTGGCTCTGTCCCTGGAGGCCAAGTCCAATTTGTAATGGGAAACAAAAGTGTGAGGAGTGGCCCAAGTGGCCGCTGCACAAATAGTGTCTAAAGGAAGTCTAGCTTGAAAAGCTGTAGAAGTAGCTAAGCTCCTAGTTGAATGTGCTTTAGGTTTTGAGCACAGCTGTTTTCCCCTGAGCAGATAAATTTCAGAGATGACCGAAGAAAGCCATCTGGACAAGGTCACTTTAGAAACAGGAAGGCCGTTTTTATTATCCGCATAGGAAACAAAAAGTTGATCAGATTTTCTAAATTTTTTGTTCTGTCCAAATAATATCTAAGTTGACGGTGGACATCAAGATAATGTAGCTTTTGTTCAGCTCTATCTGAATAGTTAGGAAAAATACAGGAGATCAATGGATTGATTCAAATTGTTCTTTGAAGCGACCTTAGGCAAAAAGGTTGGGTTAGTTCTCAAAGATACTCTGTCTTTGTGAAAAACCAAATAGGGGTCGAACCGAAAGAGCATGAAGTTCAGACACCCTCCTGGCCGATGTAATAGCCACTAGGAATAAAGTTTTCCAAGAAAGATATTTCAGGGAACAAGAAACAGCTGGCTGGAAGGGGAAGAATCAAGGATGTCAGCACTAAATTTAGATCCCACTGAGGAGGAGGATTCCTGATTGGAGGCTTTAGTAGGAAAATTCCTTTCAAGAAGGCCCGCAGAGCCTATGGGACATAATATTATGATCTGCTATCCCGACATGAAAATTGGAAATAGCAGCCAATTGAACTCTGACTGTGGAAGAAGAGGAGCCTGCATGAAAAATCTCTGCTAAGAAGTCCAGGACTGCCTGAACAGGGGCAGTAAAAGGATCAATATTCTTGGCCTTAGCCCAATAAGAGAAACGTTTCCATTTGCTTGTATAAATCCTCCTGGTAGAGGATTTTAGCGAAGCTACTATGATGTCTCTAACTGGGTTAGAGATCAAAGGAAGCCTGGCTAAGGAAGGAAGTGGAGCAACCATGCTGTGAGGTTGAGAGAAGGGATTGACCGGTGCAGCTGACCCGATTGGTGAATCAGTAGATCTGGCACTGGGTCCAGATGCCACGGCTGCACCAAAAGGTGATGATGGAGGAACGGGAACCAAACTTGTCGAGGCCAGTAAGGGGCAATGAGAATCAATTTGGCTCTCAAAACGGTAGCTTTCTGGATAACCTGAGGGATCAGAGGAAATGGAGGGAAGGCATAAAGAAGTCCCTGGGGCCAATCCTGGATCAGAGCGTCTCTGGGGGGATGGCCTGATAGAGGGAAGAGGAAGAAGAAGTCTGGACATTTGCTGTTTTGGGGAGTAGCAAAAAGATCGCAACATGGACGACCCCATTCCAGAAAAATCTCTTCCGCTATAGATTGCTTGAGAGACCACTTGTGAGGCATGAGAATAGCTCTGCTCAATCTGTCCGCTACAATGTTGCTTTTCCCAGGGATATGCGTTGCTACCAGAAACCGATGAGAGGAGATCGCCCATTGCCATAGTCTGAGCGCTTCTCGACACAAGGGGTAGGACTTGGTTCCGCCCTGTTTGTTGATATACCAAACTACAGACATGTTGTCTGTGTGGACTGCAATTGTCCCTACGGGAAGAAAGTCGTTGAGGGCTTGCAACCTTAAAAGCACTGCTCTCATCTCCAGGACATTTATGTGCAGATGGTACTCGAACGGCTGCCACGTCCCATGAACCATCCTGCCCTGATAATGACCCCCCCCACCCGATCAGGGAGGCATCCGTGGTGACAGTGGCTATCGGGGATGGGGGTACAAAGTACCTGCCTTGGTGAACCTGAGGAGATGTGATCCACCAAGCAAGATGCTCTTTGCAAGTCTGTGTCACCAGAATCTGGTGACGCATTGGAAGTTGTTGGTATGACCATTGTGTGAACAGCATCCACTGAAGAAGGCGCATGTAGAATCGAGCCAAGGGAAGAAGAGTAATGGCCGCAGCCATGAGACCTAATACCTTTAGAACCATTCTGGCCTGTACTTTCTTGTTGGCCAGAATGATCCTGACATGACTCTGAATGTCTGAAACTCCTTGATCTGTAAGGGTAGCTGACATCCGAACAGTGTTTAAGTTTGCGCCTATGAAGGTAATAGACTGGCAGGGCGATAAGGATGACTTTTCGAAGTTGATCGAGATGCCCAAATGAGAACAAAGATTTATTGTGTAATCCCTGGCTTGTATAAGCTGATGCCTGGTGGTGGCTGACAGGAGCCAGTCGTCGAGATACAGAAACACCTGGAATCCTTGACGTCTCAGGTGAGCCGTGACCACTGCCATGCATTTGGTGAACACTCTGGGGGCTGTAGTGAGACCAAAGGGCAGGGCTCTGAACTGGAAATGACTGGACCCCAGCCGAAGCGGAGAAATCTTCTGGGCGTCTGTGAATTTTGATGTGATAGTACGCATCCTGAAGATCTATTGAGCACATCCAGTTGTCCTTCTGTAAGAAGGGCAGAATTGACTGAAGAGTGACCATTCGAATCTTGTCTTCCTCACAGACTTGTTGAGTCTGCTGAGATCCAATATTGGTCTCCAGTCTCCCGTCTTTTGGGGACCAAAAGAACCTTGAGTAGATTCCGGCTCTGAATGGTCTGTTGTAACTGGCTGAATGGCTCTTTTGCAGTAGTTTTGAGACTTCTAACTCTGCAATTTCCCTTAGACCGGTGGTACATCTGGAAGGGAATTTGAGGGAAAGGACTTTCCTCGAAAGGAATTATGTAACCCTTGGATATGATCGACTGTACCCATCTGTCTTGAGTGAGGGAATGCCAGGCTTCTGGGTACAGTGATAATCTTCCCCTGACTGCCTCCAAGGAGGGACAGCCGGGCAACATCTCAGGGATGCTGAAAGGGCTTGTCAGAGAGAGGCTCTCTGTTTCCCTGGTTTTTTGGACCCCTCTGCCTCTAGAGCGTCTGTTGTTGTTACCCCTCTGCCTCTAGGGGTAAACTGACCACGTGAATCCGTGTGACTCCTTGGGATTTACGGAACCACATTTTCCACCCTTCTGTCCTTTGGGATAAGGTCTAGAAGGGGTGGAAAAACGGACTCCTACAGCAGAAAGAGTCTTGCCGTCCTGCTCGCACCTGGTCAAAGTTTCCTTCACCTGAGGGCCAAACAAAGCTGACCCATCAAAGGGAGAATTTGTGAAGGACGCCTTGAAGGGATCTGCAAAGTCACATAGCCGCATCCAGGCTTGGCGTCTAAGAGCCACACCTGTACCTGCGGCTCTACTCGCTCCATCAGCAGCATATGATATTAGCCGCATGGAGGAGTTTGCAATGGAATTAAGGGTTCCTAGCTGCGAAGCAATTTTTCTTGAGCTCCTGCAGCTGTAGGATCCTGTACTACTTCACCCAGCTCCTTAAGGATATCCCTCTGGAGTCTGGTGAAGTGACATAGGTAATTCAGCGAGCATAGCAAAGGTCGCTGAGGAAAACATCCACCGTACCTATCCATGGTCCTAGAGTCCTTATTAGGAGGATGGACGGCACGGAAGGATCTGCAAGTTCCTTCTTGGTGGCAGCAGCCACCACCATGGCATCAGCGGGACACCCTTAGTGAGGAATTGCTTGTCACCTGGGGCAGTGATAAATTTTGAAGGCCTCCTAGGGACTGGCTCTACAGAGTCAGGAGCTGCCCACGCCTTCGGGCAATAACTTGCATAAGGGGTCGAAGGCGGAGACACCCAGGAGGTGGAGGGCCGAGATCCAAACGCCTCTAGGTATACTGACTCATCCTCAGAGGGATTGTTGGTGGGCCAGTTTCCCTCTGTTTAAGGAGTTCTAGGATGTCTGAGAAGGAGACATCCTCAGAGGGGGATCTAGGGGATCCCTCTGACTCATCAAAGTCAGTATCCGAAGTGACAGACTCGGGCGAGTCTACATGTTTCCTCTTACAAGTCCTCTTCCTAGGAGGATCTCCCGAAACATCAGGAGAATCCTCGGAAGAGGGGGAAATTCCCAATGGGGAAACCTGAGGCGGAGGATCTCTGGGTCCTGTAGCAAGAGAAGTGGCAGAGATGTCAACAGGCACTATGGAGGGAGGAGCTACGGGAACAGACTGCTGACTGATACCAGTGGCCAGCACACTCTTCATCACCTCGAATGCTCCCCTCCCAGGCAGGTCCGAGAGAACCCGTTCAAGAACTAGGAACTCCAGGGACCACCGAAGGGAAGTCTCCGAGGCAGATGTCGGAGCCGAGCTCACCAAGGCCGAGGCTCCAAGGGAAGAGCGGGTTCGGACAAGGGTCGATGCCACTCACCCCTCGGAGGAGACCATGGAAGCCCGACCACGAATCCCTCTAAGGAAGGTCTCAAGAGGAGATAAGAGTAGAGGCTGAAGGAACAGAAGGGGTATCTGTCCTCCAGCCGTAGCAGTAACCATTCGAAGACTCCAACTCCAAGCTCTGGGGTAGAGTTGAAGGAGGAACTGTAACGGGTGTGGACCAACAGTCGCCTGTTGAGACGGACTATGTAACATTTGGGCCAGTACCTGTGACTTAAGTAATCTGCTGACCACTCTCTCTAGGTCATGGTCTGAAAGTCTGGATGACCTTGAAGATCGGCTCCGATGGCTCCGTTCCGAAAGGAGAGGTGAAGCCGAGCAAAGTATCGGCTCCAAGGAAGGAGACCTCGACCTCTTCCTGGAATGAGCCATCGGAACCGATACTATAGATCCTGTCGGAGCCGAAGACTTATCGGAGCCGACAGGAAGCTCAATGCATCGGCTCCAGCCGGAGCCGATACAGCCACAAAAGTAACGGTGTCGGAGCCGATCGGAGCCGACACCGATGCCTGTGCCACATGGTGGTCGGAACCGATCGGAGCCGACACCGAAGTGGTCGATGCAGAATCGGCACCGATAGCCATCGGTGCCGAAGGCTTTAAGCCAGAATCGGCTCCAGCCGAGCGATCTCGACTCAGAACGAGTCGGGCGAGGCCGCAGGCTTAGACACAGAAGCCTGGGCCTTGGAAGATTTGGCTGATTTAGATGGAGCCGACTTAGCCGGAGAGCCCTCCGGCTTAAGAAGGCCCCTAAGTATCAGCTTGTTTCGTCTTTCCTGCAGGACTCTCTGGCTGAAGGAATGACAAATAGCACAGGAGTCCTGCAGGTGAAGAGGCCCCAGGCAATACAGGCAAGAAGTGTGACCGTCTGTCAGAGACATCTTCTGACAGCATGAGTCACACTTCTTAAAGCCTGAGACCCTCTCCTTTGACATGGTGTTTCACAACACACACACACACCAGTCAAAGAATTAAATTAAATAAAATACCAAAAAGGTATTACTAGAAAAACACACACACACCCTAACAGGGGGGGGATGGGATGGGTAAAGTTTGACTAAAAAAAATTAGAAGAGACAGGGAATTTCTGTCAGAAAATCTATATAATTAACTTAAAACTAAAAATTAAAGGGTTTTTAGCAAAAAGGGGCTTAAATATCAAAGTAGTGAATCACTTACCAGGAGCTGGTAAAAGGAGGACCTCATAAGCGGCAAACGAGATCTGGGTACTTACCGCCTTGCATCATGGGATATGGGGCTGCCTCGAGCTGGTAAAAGTGACTCTCGAGCTTAGCAAGTGCCGAGTCGGAGCCGAGGGATCGGCTCCGAACCCATCAAGCAAGAATGAAGGCGAGATTGACAACTTAACATTGAACACATTTTATAAACACTTTCATTAAATTATAACATAAGACAAAGGCACACATACATAAATAGAAAAGAAAGCAAACCATAACAATGCTTTTATGCATTATACATTGCATATATGTTTTCTTCTTTAGACCATCTGTCATTCACTCCAACATTAGCAAATCACTCATCATTCAATTCCTACCTCTTAAACCTCACTCCTTCTCCTGAACATTATTCTGCATGTATTGCTCCAACAAATTCCATTTATTTCTATATTATGTTCTTTCTCTTTTCAAAGGGTCTTTCCAGTTTTTTTATCTTTTTAACCATATTCAAAACTTCAATTACAGTTGGTTTAGATTTTGATTTCCATTTTCTTGTAATTGTTTTGGCAACTAATAGCATTAAACTTAAGAAGATTTTAACACATCAGGGCAATTCAAATCCTGTATCCCAGCTCAAAATAATTATTCCCTAATTATAGCCATTTGATCACTGAAAACTTGCAACAAAGTACTCTTAAGGGTAGTTTTAAAATCTGCCACCTCATTACACTCCCCAAAAAAAAACATGTTCCCGGTTATTGTCTTTCCTATTACACCTCCAGCATTTGCTAATTACCTGAAGAAAATTTTCAGAAGTCTCCTTGAAGTGTAAAATACTTATGCAAACACTTCCAAGCAAAAATCATAAACCTTTGGGACTTAGTTGCAAACTTGTTTGACATGCATATGTCCTTCCATTGTTACTTTGTAAATTTGCTTTTCCAGACTCTTTTCTCAATCTATTCTAACCATCTCTGATTGATAATTACAGTTATCAGGAAATATTGGATATGCTGCACTAACCAGCCCTTCTTAACAGCAGCGTCTGTACTGGACTTGACTAAAAACTCTACTACAGCTGGTCTTTCACTTAGGACTCCCCTAACCTTTTTTCTATGCTTACAGTCTGATATCAAACCTTGGTAGGAAAGGCAATCTCTAACCTGAAGTCCAAATGGCCTCATCCTCCTCTATTACCATTTCCTCTACAGTTGTTTGCTCCCAATATCTTGATTCCTTTGCCAATTTTCACCAGTAAATTCCAGCCACTTCTTGCTTATTCTCTGTAACCATACATGCAGTCATCCCTATTGGCAAAACCTCCTTTCTCCATTTCAATGCTGACTTAGTTCTTAGAATACTTTCTGCAACTTTACAAATGTAATACTGCTTGTGCTTTTTCATTTTTCCAAATCTTTTGGGTTTTTAATACCATGACGGGAATGGACCCCATTCCTAAATCAAAGTATGATTAAAGTTCATGAAATTAGTATTGTTTCAGTCTTTGATGTCATCAGAAGTGCTCTTCGCAGCACTCGCAATGTGCCCAGTAAACTACTCCTGGAATTCGTATGGAGTTACATCTACTTGTCACATATCTAAATACAATTGTAGATTCTTTTTTTATAAGACCCATTACTTCTACTGTTACTGGAACTGTTTGGGCATCTTTCTTCCACATTGCTCTCATTTCTGCCTGCAAATCCTGATATTTTATGACTTTGTGTCTCTCTGTATGCAAGACACTGTAGTCACTGGGTATAGCGATTTCAATGCTACTTTTGTCTTCTTTTCATGGACCCCTATATCTGGTTTTCTTGCAACTATCTTTTGAACTGCTGGTAATGGGTGATCCATTGTGATGTAGACTTCATTATTTTCTATGATGCTCATGTTGTCAGTGTTTTTTAGCTACTTAAATATTATAATGTTTGCACAATTCCCAGTGCAACAGTCTTGCCACATCATTATGCTTTTCAGTATACAGTCATTCTGCCATGAGTATGTCACAGCTAGCAACGAGGTGTGCAACTGTTTCCAATTCTGTTTTACAAAGCCTACATTTGTCTTGTTTCTCCCACATGTTCAATGGACTTTGTAAAACAACGTGTATGTAGTCCACTATCTTGGGCAGCCAATATTAACCTTTCATCTTTTGGTTTGAATTTGCGTCTCCTTAACCATTCTTGCATTCGATCCTGATCAACATGACATTCTTCCAGGAGTTTTCTATACCTGCAACTATATTTATGCATTTTCCACATTTCTTGCCTCTCGTCTGATCTTTCTCCTTATATTCTTTCTTTTTTTTTTTTTTTTTTTGGCACATTCAGTTGCTGCCTGATTTTTATATAATTCTGGTATGATTTCCATTCCCGCTTGATGCCGATATGCTTCTGCTAGACTAAGAAGGGAGGTAATCTTAGATTTATTCTCCTCATGTTTCAAAAATTTCACTATGTTTGGGTCCTGTGAGATCAGCAGATATGTATGCAGTCCCATGACTGCAGATCTATACATGTAATCAATTTCAAGGAGGCCGATACCTCCTTTGGAGCAGGGAATATATAATTTTGGTATGCACTGATTTTTATAAATCATTTGATGAGCATGAAGCATCCTTCTTATTTTCTTCTCTAATCTATCCAACACCTTTTGGGGCCAATTACTCCAAAACTGTGGTTAGGACAGGAAGAGCAAATTGGTTTATAGCTTGAATTTGGTTCCTAGATGTCAACGTTGTTTTCAGTCTTCTAAAATATTCCTAAGTTTTATTCACATTTGTTCATGTTTTATTGTTGATCCTTCGTCAATTCCCAAATATTTACACACTCCCTCTTGCTCAAGGTCTTCTATATCACATTCTTGTCCCAAAAAAGAAGTTATATCTTACCATAGCATTCTATCTGTGTTGTTGAATTTCACTAATCCTTCACTGTGATGTCAGTTCTGAGACTCAGAACCGACTTGGCTGTTATTCCAGCTTGTGCCTTCCAAAATTCTCAGGCTAAGTTCTATCCAAAATGCTCCTCATCAAATTATCTCAGATCAAGTTTGCAAAACATAGTAACAGACAAGAAATAACAGATAAGAGACCATATCTGTGTCCCTATTATAAAGCCAGTCTTTGGGAATACAATATCCACCAAGAGCTCTAAAGGCAGGGGGAAGGAGGGAGGGAATGCCAAGAATTAGTGAAGATCGACAACACAGATGGAATGTTATGGTAAGACATAACTTCTTTACCTGATGTTGTCAATCTTCACATAATCCTTAACTATGAGAAAGAGTCCCTAGCTACCTGAATCTTAGGAGATTCATGTCCCCTAGAGATCTGGTCCAGTTTGTAATGAGTAATAAATGTAAGAGGAGATGCCCATGTTGCTGCTGCACAAATATCATCTAAAGAGGCTCTGGCATGTAGCTATACCTCTCGTTGAATGCGCTTTACAGCGCATGGTGGGTGAAGACCCTTTTTATTGTAAACAAAGTTGATACAGTCTTTGTCATTTATTTAGAGTAGCTTTAGAAACTAGACTATCCAAGGAAACTGAAGAAAAGGCAATAAACAGCTGGTCCGATTTTCTGATATCCTTCATTCTGTGAAGGCAGAAGCATAGTTGTCTGTGAACATCTAGTAAATGCAAGCAGTATTCCCCTTTATTGGAAAAATTGGGAAAAAAAGACTGGGAGGTATAATGTTTGATTGATTATTTGACTCGGAAACGTTTGGTAGGAAAGATGGATTTGTTCTGAGGGAGACCCTGTCCTTATGAAAACTCAAGTAGGGAGGTTTGCAGGATAAGGCTTGTATTTCCAATATTCTTCTGGCAGAAGTGATAGCTATTAAAAAATAAGGTTTTTCAGGACAAGAACTTTTAAGTTACGGGGAAGAAATCAGAGACTGAAGTACCAGACTCAAATCCCAAGGTCTAGAGAGTTCCTTATATGGAGGTCTAAGCATTAAGGTTCCTTTCAAAATGTCTTTACAAAGTTTATGCGACATAAGTGATGAACCACTGAAACCAGTATGGAAGTTACATATCGCAGCAAGATGCACCGAAACAGTAGAGGCTGATGTGCCTGTCTCAAAGAGTAAGGCTAAGAAATTTCAAACTTTGTGTATGGGTGCTGAATATGGGTCAAGATTATAGTTTACTGACCATTTAGTAAACTTTTGCCACTTGTTATGATACAGTTTTCTAGTTCAAGGTTTGTGGTGGGCATAATGATGCGTTGGACTGAGGAAGAGAGGAAAAGATGCCTGGCAATCATGGGAATTGGAGAAGTCACGCGATGAGCTTGAGATGTTGTAGATTCAGATGAATCAGTCCCCCTGGGTGGGACAATAGGTCTGGAGCTGGGTTCCATATCTAAGGTTTCCAAAGTAGACGAGGCCATAGGAAGGGAAACCAGACTTGCCAACGTCAGAATGGGGCAATGAGGATTATTCTGTTCTCTGACCTGTTGGCTTTCAAATGTTGTAATTAAATCCAAAGGTGCTTCAACAAAGTATTAGTTTAAGGGTGTGCACATTTATTCAGCCAACTTATTGTACATTTTGCATTTTTTTATATTTTTTTCCCCTCACAAATTTGTTTGATTTTCAATTGAACTGTACAATTTATAGGTCACATTAAATGTGGGAAAAGTTTTGAATGATTTATTGTGGTCTCATATTTTTTTTATATCACAAAAACCTGACATTTTAACAGTGGAGTGTACACCTTTTATATCCACTGTAGTGATTAGCTACTCGTGAATATTATCAAGGCCCATGGACATGTATTTTGGCTTTGGAAATATTGGTTATAACTTTATCCATGGTAATTCTTTGAGGGAGTTGGGATTCAAGGAAATGTGGAATTTTTATGACAGTAGCAGGTATGAAACTAGCACTAAATTTATCTGCTAGTATGCTGGCAATAGTTTTTGGGTCATAGTGTTTTTTTCACGTTTTGCTCCACTTGTCTGTTGATCATCAGTCCACTCCAGAACAGTTGGCCCAGTCATTCCTATTACTAAGGCTAGAGTCTTCCAGGAGTGGCAATCACTTAGACAGCCATCGAGGTGGTTCAAAATTTTTGTATGTTTTTTTTTTTCTCCATGGCCCTAGCTGTGCACACCTGGCAAGGCAACATGGAGAGGTATACAATAGGCTGCCCAAAGAGGATGTTCTCTCACTTCCGCAAAGGCCATTTCAGTTAACTCCATGCAGCCCTGCCCCCCACATGCAGTATGAGTGGTGGTTTCCCCAGCCTCCACCAGGGAAATCACACTACCCAGTGCTCCCCAAGTGGATGTTAATCCCTCCCTACCTTGGGAAAGGCAAGTGGGCCACATCCCTTCACCTTTCCTTCTCCCTACCTGGCTCCTCCATAAAAGTAGAGTTTAAAAATAGGGTAGAAATAAAAGAAAAATATATATGGTTAAGAAGTAACAAGAATAATTCAGAGGGACTGACAAATGTTAAAGCACTGGAGAATAGAGAGAATCTCAAAGAACAAGAACAGGAGCAACTGCAGAATGCTAAACAGAAAATAAGGAACTACCTTGATAATATCCATGAGTTTAGAAAGACTGCTGTTAAGTAACAGTTTTTTTTGTTTTGTTTTTTTTTTTTTTTTGAAAATAACTCCAGAGCACAAAAGCTACAACGCCTCAGGCAACAGAAAGTAGAAAGGGCTGTTGCCAAGCTTAGGGAGCCCATAACAAGGAAAATAACCAGAGATCCTGTAGAGATATCAGAAATATTTTAGAGATTTTATGAAAAATCTGTATAAATCAGAGAAATGTGGAAATCAATAAAAAATACAAAATAGAAATGTTTATGGAAGAATTAAATACGCTAAGGTAAGACGTAGATGAGGCTCAATTATTAACAAGATAGAAAGAGATGAGATAAAAATGATGATGTATAATCAATCTACAAGAAAGTCTCCAGGTATAGATGGCATTCCTGTGGAAGATTGGAAGCTAGGAGGGAAGAAAGTGATAAAGATCAGGAAGATTTTGTTTAACAGTATTTTAAAAGGAGGGGAAACACCAATATCCTGGAAGAATGCTGTGGTGGCTGTAATATCTAAAGATGGTAAAGACCCATCAGATCCATTTCTTCATATAAGCCCATTTAGATTTAAACCATGATTATAAAGCGTTTAAGTATACAGCAGCTATAATAATGGCAAATGTGATCCCAAAACTGATAGATATGGATAAATGTGTTTTTTACTGGAGGAGAGACAAACATTTGACATTAATAGAATAATGATCCAGACGGAAGTAGAATGCAAGAAGATACCACTGTTGCTGGTGGGTCTTCATACAGAGCAAGTATTCAACAGAGTAATCTGGGACTTTACTAGTAGGGCAATGGAAGCATTTGCATTCCCTGACAAAATTATAAGGTTAATTAAGAGGATAGATGAAGGATTGGAGGTGAAAATTAAAGTGTGTGTGTGGGAGGGTGGAGTGGGGTGAAAATTAAAATGGTGTGGGGGTTCCACTCTGATCCATTCTGTTTGCACAGAGGAACCAGGCAGGGTGTCCTCTTTCCCCTTTGTTATTTACATTATATTTAGAACCACTGGCAAAGAAAATATGGGACTCAGAAATTCAGGGATATAATTGGTATGTAATCAAGAAAAGTCAGCTTTATTTGCAGATATTATTTTGTAGATTATAAAACCAGAAAATGACTTTTCAGTGTTGTGGAACATTCTGAAACAATTTCATGTCTTTTCAGGATACAAAATTAATGAAGATAAAACAAAGGCAATAGCTGTAAACTATGTACCCACATAAACAGATTCAGCAATACCCATATTTATGAGGGCATGATAAAATGAAGTACTTAGGAGTATGGGTTAAAAAGGACTCTGTTATGACATTTAAGGATATGTGGAAAGAGACTAAACAAAAGATAATACTAAAACTGAGAAACTGGAAGCTCTGTTTTATGGATATGGATAGCAAGATACAAGCAGTGAAAATGTTTTAATCCTTTTAGATTACACACAGGTCAGGCATATTTTTGTTTTAGTTGTGATGATGACATCTACTAGATGCAGAGGGAGCTCTTGACATTGAACAGTGCTCTGGGATCTGGGACCCGGACCTTGAATTAGAGACCCTACCCCATGATGAAAAAGTCTGACAAGACCTAACTACCTTCTTGGGGAATCCACATGCTTACCTGGAACACTTTGCTGGGACACACATGGTGCCCGGCCTTCTCGTCCACCATGGATGTGGATACTCCCTTGGTCATGTCAGGTACTGTCCCCAACATGTGTCTGACAAATCTTTAGTGCTGTGCGGATAGAAACTGACATGGAAGCCATATGTGCAACCATGTTTCACATGAGGGACATCATGGCACTACCTCTGGCTTCCATCATTCCATTTACTAGTGAATTTCCTCACATATACCCTGCAGAACTGTAACCATCTCTACCTTACTTAGTGGCAGTAGTCTGTGCCTGAACTATGTTATGACACATCTGCTGCTTTAAGACAAGGCTCTGCATGTATCTGGAGCCAGATGCCATGCCTGGCACCTCTGTGTAAAGGCTGCTTAAATACTGCTGTGTCTTCCTCCAGAGGTTCATCTTGTCCACAAGAAAGAGGTGTTGAGAAGTGAGGTGATTCCACCCTCTTCTAGTAATGGGATTTCCTCATGATGCCTTATGTGTGAGTCTGTGTCAGTGATAATGGGGTCATGAACCTGCTTGAGAGTAGGAGGCCCTACCACTACACTTTGTGACTGTGTGCTACTGTCCCAAGGCTTCATCATGACTGAGAGTAATGGCATCATTGTCAATGGTTATTCCACTCTAAACATTAGCTTGCCATGGCATACATTATCTTAGTAATGTATCTTGTTTAATACATGTGAATTAGTGTTACAGTTGTGATAGTCATGCTTACCATGTGCTGTTTGCTCCTGTGCTGCTTTTGCTGATATTGATGAAGTACCTCATAAGGAAACTTTTCAAATTCATATGCAGATGTTCACCACAGAAAGGTATAGAAGTGCTAATACTACAAATGTCAGGTAAACAATGACCTTCTGTACCACTAATCTGTGGATGATGAACGCATAGAGAAGTGCTAGTATCCACACCACCTTCAATTAACCTAGCCCCCTCATCCTTTGTTTCACAATCATTCCTTCATAGGGACAGTCGATTCTCCTCATTTGGACTTAAAACTTTGGGCAGTGAAAGGCCCGCCACTTGTAGTACTGTCCGCAACTGCATTCTGCCTAGCTTTATTCATGGCATGGGACACCATATCATTAGCTTTCTTTCTATATTGTGCCAATGTATGATTCCTTCCCCTATAGCCATGATTTCAGACAGAACTTGATTCCATACCTTAGCTCACTGTGTTTATCTTGGATTCCCATTTCCAAAAAGATAGTTTCCATATGTCTTAAGAGCATCCACGAGGATATGGTTCTCCTCAGCAGTGAAATTACGTCTTCTGTGCCTTACTACCTCAGACTGTAACATCATTCACCCTTACTGAGTTGAAGCATAGTGGAAATGTTTTTCAATCAATAATACAATATTAAGTAATACAAGAAATAAGTGAAGCAGTTGACAGTTGTCATGTTTCACCATTTCAATTATTTGTGAATGATTTCTTTTTTATTTTGTATAGAATTTCTTGGCCTAACAGAAACATATAAAAGTGTCTATTGCACTACAGGCATGGAAAAGTATGTGGGAATGGTGGGGGATGTCTGTCACAGTACATTACTGATGATTTACTTAGAACAATACATAAATACGTATGCAGTTTGGGCCTTCAAATTGTCATTGTCAGGTAAATGAGGCTGCACTTAACTGCATTATTCTGAAACTACATCATTTTATAAAGGGGTCCTTCTACTCAGTAATGACAGTGCACTACATAATTAAACAATTTCTAGTTTCACCTTACACATGTGATCTACTTATTGGTCAAGAATGTTACCGCAATGGCAGCTTTACAGTTTCATTTCAGCAAGGCCAGATTCATTCAGGTGTGGCTCATACTGAAAAGTGGGTAGTTTTATTACTAAGCAATGACTTGTTTGCTCTCTTACTGATAGTTGTTGGTAATATGTTCCATTGATAATGCTGCCATGTCTTTTCCCAATAGCCAAACCTGCATGAATATGGCATGCTGAAATGGACAAACAGCAAAGATGCAGTAACAGCAAATTCTAAACCAGTAAGTTGATCAACAGTTCCCTTTCCCCTAGGTACATGGTGCTACTGTTGCATTCTTTGCAAAAGCTGCAAAGTGTTTGTGTAACAATTTCACCTTATCAGACATGCATTCCCTTATATTTTCTAAAGGTATGCATAATATCAGAAATGCAGTTCCATTCATCTGATGCTTGGCTGAAAGTGAGGAACGAAAGAATACAACTATCCTATATGTTATGGTTTTGAAGTTTCATTGTAGTTATAGGGTTACATGTTGGGCTACTTCAGACATGAAATGGAAGGCAAAATTGGGGAAGTACTTTAATGACATGCCATTTTTAGTGCAATGATCAGTACAACAGATATGTGAAAAAAAATAAAATAATAAAAAAAGAAGTTATGTACTCACCATAATGTTCATTCTAAGTAATTTGTACTTCATTTGTCTTCAACCTGTGGGCTTCGGATCCACATCGGATCTGACAAGGCCGCAATTTCCAGCTATTGATCTGAGCTCCAAGCTCCTCCCCTTACCCACAACACCCAGATAGGGTTTGCTTCCTAAATAGTACCAGACACCTGAACCAACAGAACCTTATCACAAGTGTGAGCCCCAAAAACTCCAGTGCCCAGACAGGACCAAGGACCTCACAATGTATACAAAGGTATGACAACCTGCACTAAGTAACAAGCTGAGGGGGGGACGGCTGAAGACAAACAAAGTACAACTACTCAGATGTAATGTTATGCTGAATACATAACATCTTTATCTGAAGTAGTTTAGTTCATTTGGTCTTCAAACTGTGGTACAGTGCCCCAGCTACCACAAACTCCTAGGTGGCCTTTATAGAAGGATATTCTGGAGCAACCGCTAAGCTGAATGATGCTCTATTCCTAGACACGATATCCAGTTTGTAATGTGAAACGAAGGCATGAGATGAGGACCAAGTGGTTGCCAAATAGATATCTGCCAGACACCCCCTAGACCAGAAGGCAGCTGAAGTAGCTATAGATCGAGTAGAATGTGCCTTCACTCATCCAGGAGGAGACATTCCTTTAACAGCATAAGCTCGAACAATGCATTGGGAGATCCAGCAAGTAATGGTTACCTTAGAAACTAGCTTACCTAAGAAGGGTTTATAATAAGACACGAACAGTTGATCAGATTTACGAAAAGGTTTCATCCTGTGCAAGTAGAATCTCCGTTATCTATGAACATCTATCAAGTGCAACCTGTATTCCCCTTTGTTTTGAAAGTTAGGGAAAAAACTGGCAAATTGATAGTTTGATTAATTATCGGCTTCCGAGGCTACCTTAGGAAGGAAAGATGGATTAGTGCACAATGACACCCTGCCTTTGTGAAAAATTATATAAGGCATTTTGATAGAGAGAGCCTGGAAGCTCTGATACTCTTCTGGCTGATGTAATAGCAACCAAGAAGGCAGTTTTCCAGGTCACAAATTGCAAATCAACTGAAGTTGCAGGTTCAAAGGGTGTGGAGACTAATGCCTGTAACACTAAAGTAAGATCCCATGGAGGAGTAGAGTCCTTAACTGGAGGTCTAAGAAAGAAAGCACCCTTAAGGAAAGTCTTACAAAGTTTGGAAGAAGCCAAGGAAGACATGCTCACCCCCACATGAAAATTAGAAATAGCTATTAGCTGGACTTTAACTGTAGATGAACTGGCACCCTGATGAAAAATACACGACAGAAAATCTAAGACTGCTGAAAGAGGTGCAGTAAAGGGATCCAAGGCCTGTTGAGTGGCCCATATGGAGAAACATTTCCATTTACTACAATACACCTTTCTAGTGGAAGATTTATGAGCCGCTACCAAAATCAACTTAACAGGGGATGACAATCCCGGAGTCCTAATAATCATGGGAAATGAAGCAGCCACAGCTGTGAGCTTTAGACTGTCCAGGTCTGGGTGAGGAATCCCTGAGGGATGAGAAAGAAGATCTGGAACTGGATCCAACATCCGTGGAGGAACTACCAGATGAGACCACAGTAATGGAAACCAAACTTGGTGAGGCCAGAATGGGGTGACGAGGATCACAATGCTCCCCAGCCTTTGGGCTTTCTGAAGAAACTTTTAGTCATGAGAGGAAGGGGTGGATAAGCATAGAGGAGATTGGGAGGCCAAACATGTACCAGTGTGTGTCTGGGGGCTTCCCCCTGCGAGGGGGGGGGTTCAGAGTGAAAAACTCGCTGCATTTTGCATTGGAAGGAGATGTGAAGAGATCACAGCAAGGACGACCCCACATTTGAAAGATCTGTTCCACTACTGAAGGATTCAGAGACTACTCGTAAGGCATCAGGATAGATCTGCTGAACCTGTCCGCTAGGATGTTGGACCAAACAGGAATGTGCATTGCCACCAGAAAGCAGACAGTAGAGATCACCCATTCCCACACACTCATGGCTTCTTGACAGAGGGGATAAGATCTGGTTCCCCCTTGTTTGTTGACATATCAGACCACTGACATATTGTCTGTCTGAATTGCAACTGTCCCTAGAGGAAGATGAGCATGAAGGGATTTCAATATAAGAAGGACCACCCTCATATCTAGTATGTTGATATGCAAACTAGTCTCAGAAGGGGACCACATGCCTTGAATTGACCTTACCGAGCAGTGCCCCCCCCACCCTAGCTGGGAGATGTCTGTGGTCACTGTGGTTTTGGGAAAGGCAGGATGAAAGGAGCATCTCCTGAGGAGGTCTGGGGACTGAATCCACCAACAAAGGAAGTCCCTGCATACTCTTCAGATCTGTACATGAAAAGGCAGAGGAAGATCTAACAGGGACCACTGGACCACAAGCGTCCACTGAAGAACTCCTATATGAAGATGAGCCATCGGCAAAAGATTGATCACGTCAGCCATGGAACCCAGTGCCCTTAGGACTGCTTTGGTTGATGGGACTTGGGTATGAAGAATGTGCAACACATGTAATCAGATTGCGTATCCTATCTGAAGTGAGGAAAACTCTTGTTTGAATAGTGTCCAACCGAGCCCCAATAAAGTCTAGCATCTGGACAGGGGGCCACTGAAGACTTGTTCAGATTGATGGTGATGCCCAGAAAGAAGTAATCCCTGGCTTGGCAGAGTAAATGCTTTGAAGGGGCAGCAAAGAGGCAATCATCCAGGTAAGGGAAGACCTGAATACCCTGAAGCCTCAGGTGAGCCGCTACAACCGCCAACATCTTGGTGAACAGCCTGGGGGCTGTGGTGAGACCAAAGGGAAGGGCTCTGAAGTGATAATGATTGGCTCCCAGCCAGAAGTGGGGAAATGTCCGGGAGCATCTGGCCATCTTGATGTGATAGTACGCATCCTGGAGGTTGATCAAGCACATCCAGTCTTTGGCCTGCAAAAAAGGCAGGATGGATTGAAGAGTGACCATCTGCAATTTTGCCTTGGCTACTGACAGGTTCAATGTGGATAGATCCAAGATGAGTCTGAGGTTCCCAGTTTTCTTTGGCACCAAAAAGAACCTGGAATAAATGCTGGATCTGCACTGGTCTACGGGGACCAGCTGGATGATTCATTTCTTCTGTAGCTTTCCAGTTACTAGCACTGCTTCCTCCCTTTGCACAGGCAGAATGTCTGGGAGGTGCTTGTTCGGATACGGTAGTTCCTTGAATGGGATGAAATATCCTCTGGATATGATTCACACCCAACGATCTGTCATAATGGACTCCCATGCTGTTGGGTGCAACAACAGATGACCCCCGACTGCCTACAGAGATGAGCAGTCAGGCAACCCTTCAGGGCTGCTGCCGGGGTTTCTCCGAGAAGGGTTTTCGGGACCCGAAATTCCTTGGACCCCATCTTTCTCTAGGGCGGCGTCTATCATAACCCCCTCTGCCTCTGGGGGAAGGCGAGTCCTGTGCATTCTGGGAAAATGCCTGAGACTTCCAGAACCACATCTTCTTCATTCCCTGCTGATTCCTGGAAAAGGATCTTTGAGGGGGTGAGAAGCAAATCTCAATGGCAGACAGTGTCTTCCCGTCCTTCTCGCTCTGGACTAGTGTCTCTGACGGATTTCCTGAAAAGGGAAGAATCATCATATGGGGCACTGGTGAAAGATGCCTTAAAGGGCTCCGAGAACTGACACAGCTGGAGCCAGGTGTAACACCTTATGGCAATACCTGTCCCGGCTGCCCTTGCGACTCCCACTGTGGCATGAGACAGCAGTCGCATGGACATATTCACAACAGCTTTAAGAGTGGCCATTTGGGCGGAGAATGTCTTCTTGTCCTCCGCCGACATGGACTCTGGGGTCAACTCTGTGACTTCCTTCACGAGGTCTCACTGAAGTCGAATGACATGTGCCATGTAGTTCAGCGCCGTCACTGAGAAGGTTGCTGAAACATACATCCGCTTCCCAAAATGGTCCATCTCCCCTCGATTCTCGATCAGGGGGATGAAACATGGTGCTCTCCTGTGCGAGCTCCTTCTTAGTGGTGGCTGCCTTCATCATCGCATCTACTGGGGTCCCCTTGTTCCAGTGCGTCCTGTCCGACGGGGATTTCTATTAATTTAAACCTAATCCTTTTTTTTCTTCTTTGCCAGCATGCAATGATATTGAAAATAACCGTTATCTCTTTCAAAGGGGATATGTGTAGCTGGTCCCCCCAACCTCATTAAGTATTGCTTCCTCAAGAAAAAATATTAATAATAAAAAGAATTAATAAAATTAATAACTATGCAATATATTCATATCAGTGATAAGCAGGACACTGCAGTACTTACAAATACAACAAATTCAGCAGTGCCACAATACCAGTAAATGTATCTTGAGGTGTAACACCATACTGCTTTGAATAATATGGCTTATCTTATGCTGAAGCACAAAAAAGAAGTTATGTCTTACCATATCATTCCATCTGTGTTGTCAATCTTCACCTATTTGTGACACTTGGTTATGGTTATGATCCTCGGAACAAGTTCGGCCATCATATAGCTTGCGCCAGCCAAAAGTCTCTCAAGTTAAGAGTCTACCCACAATGCCCCTCTCTGCATTATCTCAGACTGAGTTTGCAGACTTATAGAAAAACAGAAGGAACTAAGTAAATGAAGAAGCTATGTCCATGGTGAGCCTGAACAAAAAGCCCAGGACAAAGGTTTACTCCTCCAGGAATCCACAGCAGGGGGAAGGAGGGCAGATGCCAAGAAAAGATAAAGATTGACAACACAGATGGAACGTTATGGTAAGACATAACTTCTTTATCTGATGTTGTCAATCTTCATCTATTATTGACTCTTGGGACTGAGTCTTCAGCTACTTTAGATCCTGGGTGGCCCTTATAGAAGCATATTCCTGAGAACCATAGAAGGCTCTTCCCCTGGAGACCAAATCCAATTTGTAATGAGTAATAAAGGTATGTGGAGTAGCCCACGTTTCTGCTGTGAATATTTCACTCATGGAAGCCATAGAATGGAAAACAGCTGAAGTAGCCATAGGTCTGGTGGAATGTGCCTTCACCAGCACAGGTAACTTTAGATTCTTTCTGTTATAAATGTAAGTAATGCAATCGCTTAACCATTTTGACAAGGTAACCTTAGAGACAGATTTTCCTAAAGTTGTGTCAGAAAAGGAAAGACAACTGTTCTGATTTCCTAAATTCTTTCATTCTGCTGAGGTAGAAATGTAATTGTCTGCGCCCATCCAACAACTGTATGCAATATTTTCCTTTGTTGGAAAAAAATGGGAAAGAAGACAGATAAGTCTATGGCTTGATTAATGTTGTACTCTGTCTACCTTCGGAAGAAAGGATGGGCTGGTTCTGAGAGTAACTCTATCCTTATGGAAAATGAAGTAAGGCGGTTTTGAACATAAGGCCTGCAATTCAGACACTCATCTTGTTTTCCATGAAAGGAACTTTAAGTCACATATAGCCTTTGGTTCAAAGGGGGTAAGTACCAGTGATTGTGGAACAACAGTCAGGTCCCATGGGGGTAGAGGGTCTTTAAATGGAGGCTTTAATTGAATAGGTCCCTTGAGGAAGACCTTACATAGTCTATGTGAAATTAAAGGTAGGTCTCCGAAGCCATTAAGAAAATTTGAGATGGCAGCTAGAATGACCTTAACAGTTGAGGCGGAAGTTTCTTTAGCAAAAAAGGAACACCAGAAATTGTAAACCTTTTCCACCAGTGCTGAAAAAGGGTCAATAACATTATCACAAGCCCATACTGAAAATCTCTTTCACTTACTGAGATACAGTTTCCTGGTGGACGGTATGAGTGATGCCAGCAAAATTTGATGTACCAGGGGTGGTACATCATTATGCCTAGCAACTAATGGAACTGGAGGAATCAAGTGGTTAGTTTGAGACTTTGAAGACTGGGAAGCACCAGTCCCTGAGGGTGAGATAGAAGGTCCGGATCTGGGTCCAGAATCCATGAACAGTGAACTAGATAAGACCATAGGAAGGGAAACCAAATTTGTCAAAGCAAGTAGGGTGCAATGAGGATTACTGTGCTTCTCAACCTGACTGCTTTCTTGAGAAAGACTGGGATTAGAGGAAAGGGAGGGAAAGCATAGAGAAGACCCGGGGGCCAACTGAGGAGAACAGCATCTCTCGGGGACTCCCCTTGAGTGGAATTAGAGCAAAATAGCTTCTGTACTTGTTTTGGGGTGATGCAAAAAGGTCGAAGCAAGGTTGGCCCCAGCGAAGAAAGATCTTCTTTGCTATATTGGGATTGAGAGACCACACATGAGGCTGTAGAATGCATCTGCTTAGTCTGTCCACTCTCACATTTGAACTTCTCGGGATGTGCGTTGCTATCAGAAAGTGGTTGGAGGCAATGGCCCATTGCCACACTCTGAGGGCTTCTCGACATGGGGGCAGGATTTGATTCCCTCTTGTTTGCTGATGTACCAGACTACAGACATGTTGTCTGGTTGGATTGCAATCGTTCCTTGAGGGAGGCAGATTGAAATGCTTGCAAAGCTAATAGCACTGCCTTCAACTCCAGGTTGTTGATATGTAGATTGGCCTCTATCAGGGACCAAGTGCCTTGGACTGTCTTTCCCAGATAATGCCCCCCACCCCATCTGGGAGGCATCCGTGTTCACTATGGCCTCGGGTAGAGGAGGAACAAAGGGACAGCCCAAAAGAATTTCTTCGGATTCCATCCAGCAGGATAGCAAAGGGACAGCCCAAAAGAATTTCTTCGGATTCCAACCAGCAGTATAGGTTCTTTTTTCAGCAACTGATGATAAAAATGGGGTAGTTCACTGGATGGGTTAGAAAAGACCATTGATTTGCAAGAAGCCATTGCAGTAACCTCATGTAAAATCTCATCTAGTGGGACCAGAGTGATAGCCACTGCCATGAATCCCAACGCTTGAAACACCAGAAAGGCTGGTACTTTGTTTGTGCATGGGAGAGAAAGTACTGGAGATTTTATTTTCTGTAGTCTGTGAAGGGGGAGGGAGGCTACACATGAGAAGGTTTTCAAATGAGCTCCTATGAATTCCGTATCCTGAGAGAGAGTCAGTTGAGACTTTGTATGACTGACTGTGATGCCAAGATGCAGGAATAATTTTAGGATGAATTCTGTTATCTGAAGCAGTAGATGTCTGGTGGAAGCGGTGATGAGCCAGTTGTCTAGACATGGAAATACCCAGAATCTGTGCAGTCTCAAGTGAGCTGTTACTGCTGCCATATACTTGGTGAACACCATGGGGGCTGTGGTGAGACCAAAGGACAGCACCCTGAACTGATAGTGACTGTCTTCTAGCTGAAAGCAAAGAAATCTTCTTGAGCATTTGTCTATCTTTATGTGGTAATATGCATCTTGAAGGTCTATCGAGCACATCCAATCATTTTCTTCTAGAAAGGGAAGAACTGACTGAACCATGACAATCCAGAATTTGGACTGTTGAACACATTTGTTTAAAATGCTGAGATCCAGAATTGGTCTGCAGTCCCCTGTCTGTTTTGGCACTAAAAAGAACCTTGAGTAAAATCTGGATCCTATCTGGTCTGGTGGGACTTCTTGGATGACTCTTTTTTTCTAGCAGCTTTTGTAATTCTAAGGCTACTTGGTCCCTCTGATTGGGTGGAACATCAGTGAGTCTTGTTCGAGTTCTTGGATAAAGTGTTACGGGAATAAAGTAAGCTCAGGAAATAATTCCAGGCATCTGAGGTTATTGTCAACAGGCTGTTGAGAGCAAAGAAAATCTTTCCCTGTTTGCCTCCAGGGGTAAGCAATCAGGCCCCTTTCAGGAGCACTGATATGACTGGCCAGAGAAGGAATCTCTAGAAACCTGATTGTGCAGGCCACCTCTAGGGTGGCGTCTTCTATTAGAGCACCCCCCCCCTCTACCCCGAGGGTATTCTGCACCACGTGTATCCTATAAAGGCCTCTGGGACTTCTTGAACCACATCTACCCACTCCTCTGATTCCTGGAATAGGCTCATTGGGCAGCAAAAAACGTATATCCACTGGAGACAGGGTCTTTCCATCTTTCTCACACCTAGCTAGAATTTCTTTAACTTTGAGGCCAAACAAGGAGGATTCGTCAAAAGAAGCATTGACGAAGGAAGACTTGAATGGCTCCGCAAACTCACACAGGCGCATCCAAGCATGTCGTAAAATTGCAACACCTTAACCAGATGACCTGATTGCCCCTTTGGATGCATGTGCAATGAGGCTCATGGACGAGTTAGTGATAGATTCCAGGGTAGCTGACTGGGTGGCCACTTATTTCCTGGACCCCCTCAGATACAGCTTCTGCTAGGGTATCTGATGGCTCCTTGATCAGATCACTTTGGAGTCCAGTGAAATGTGCCATGAAGTTCATGGACCTAAGGATGAAGGTCGATGATGAACAGACCCACTCTCCAAAATCTGTCCACCACCCATAACTCCCGTTTAGGGTATGAACAGTGGAACTTTCCTCAGCTAGCTCCTTTTTAGTGGCAGCCGCTACCACCAAGGCATCTACTGCTAATCCTTTCACCCAGTGCTGGTGGTCCTCAGGAGTGGAGAGTATTTTATCTGGTCTCCAGGGAATCAGTTCTATCAAATCAGGGGCCTTCCACACCCACTGAAAGATAAACTTAATGAGATTGTCAGTGTGAGGAGTCACACAAGAGCTCCGAAGACTTGCAAGTACACAAACTCCTCAGAGGTAGGGTCTTTGGGCTTCCAGTTACCCCTCTATTTGAGGATTTCTAGAATGTAGCAAAACAACACCACTGGACAACCACAGCAGAATCTTCATACACATACAGTATTTATTGAATAAAAGGACAAGCGCTTTCGCAATACCTTCTTCTGATCCTATACAAAGTGAGTAAAACAGTCACACTTTTAAAACTCATGGTAACCAATAAAAACACATAAAAAGGGGTGCCAAAATGACATCACATTCATTCAAAATCCTAAATTCACTGCTCATCACGTATCTTAAGTCTCCGCCCACTTAAAACAGGCTTAATGCTTACCTGACTATTAAGCCCTGGATATACATGTGCCTGCATTCTCAATATCCACTTCAATTCTAACTGTTCCAACTGATTATTGTGGTCACCACCTCCCACATTTTGATATACTTTCTGCAGAACCCTGAAAGAAAAGTGATGACTAGGAAAATCTATCCGATGTTTAGCCAAGGCATTTTTAATGTCACCCTTCCTCATATCTGAAAGGTGCTTATATACCCTATCCCTTAATCACTGTGTAGTTTTGCCCACATAAAAACATGGGGATATGACACATGTTGATAGGTATATCAAATGTGCCATTGTACAATTGGCATAGAACCTAGGTATAAACGTGAAGTCTAGGGTTGAATGTCTGTAAGTTTGTTCTTTAGTTAAGACTTTACATACCCCACAATGTCTGCACGAATAAGTCCCTAGCCTATTGCTAGGGAGTCGTTACTCTTTCTTTCTCTGCATAACAGCTGTTTAAGATTACTGTTATTCCTATATACAATGGAGGGAGTATCACCAACAATACAGTTTGTCTTACTATCCTTGGTCAAAATAGACCAATGCTTCTGTACAATGTTTCTTATTAATTTACTATTGCTAGAAAAATTTGTCACAAATGAAGTATATTGCTTCATATTGTCTCTCCTAGCTCCACTGAGATTATCCCTTTTCCCCGTACCTAACTGGTTGGGGTCCAACTGCACATCATCCAGTATTTCAGTGTTCTGCTCTTCATTAATCAAATGACTAATAGTTACTTCATCTCTAATCTTCTTGATAGCTCTCCTATTATAGCCCCTGTCTACAAACATTGATTCCAATGCTTCAAATTCCAATTGTGTCCTGCACTATTTTACAAATTCTGGACACCCTTTCAAATTGACTCTTTACTATACTGGGAAATACGTGACGTGGATGCATACTATCTCTACCTAACAAACTATTACACCAACAAGGCTTTCTATAAAGTGTAGTAATAATGCCCCCTGCAGGATCTCTTTTCAAGGACACATCCAAGAAATCCACCTGTGTATATGAATGTGTAACTGTGAATCGCAAAAAAACAGTGGTTGATTCTAAATATTCAATATATACAAGGAGGGAAGTAAAACTTCCCTCCCAAATAATAAACACATTGTCCACAAAACGTCTGTACAACTTGATACAGCTATGTAAAGAGTTACCATACAGATTTTGATTCTCCCAAAAATACATAACAAGGTTATTGTAGGAATTTGCACAGGGGTGCCCATGGCAACCCCCCATTTTTGTAAGTACAGCTAGTTCCTCAAACAAAAACACATTGTTACTGAGAATCAAATCTAATAATGTACAGATCAAATTCACATCACAATTTAGTGGACAATGAACATTTGTTAGAATTTGTCTGACTGCTTCCATCCCATATTCTTTGGGTATGTAGGTAAATAGATTCTTATCATCTATTGTAACCAATATGCAATCAACTATGTTATGTTGATGAATAAACTCTTCTAAATCATTTAGGAAACCAACCGTATCTTTCAGTATTGTTTCAATAGAGGAGACAATCGGGTTCAATTTCCCCTTCACATATATAGATAAGGGCTCGGTCACCCAGCCCCCCACCAACAATGGGTCTCATGGGCGGGGCTGCCCTTGATTTATGGATTTTTGGTAATCCCTTAATAATAGGTGTTAATGGGGAGTGTACCCAAAAGAATTTATATAACATCTCATCTATAACTCTATTCATGAGCAGTTCATATATACAATCATTAACATAGTTGATAATCACCCTCAATCTAGGCCAGTCTATTTTAAGATAGATCCCTTGATCATTTAGCATGCTGTTCATAGCTTCTACATAATCACCAGTGTTTAACAGAACACTAGCACCTCCTTTATCAGAGGGCCTAACGGTCACTCTATCATTTGTCATAAGGCCATCTAGGGCTTTACGTTCATCTATACTGAGATTATGAAAACTACTTCTATGATATTCATCCAAAGTATTCAAGTATTCAGTAACTCACGTTCACATGCCTGCACAAAAAGATCTACATGTGCAGGTATTACAGGTTGAACAGTACTTGGTTTCATGTATACAATAGTCTGTTGTCCATCAGAATCACCAAATAAAAGTTTCAGTGCTATTTTCCTGGCAAATAGTCTTAAGTCAACCATAACATCACTTACTTTGGCAGATGTAGCTGGTACAGATTTTCCTAGTCATCCCTTTTCTTTCAGGGTTCTGCAGAAAGTATATCAAAATGTGAGGGGTGGTGACCACAATAATCAGTTGGAACAGTTAGAACTGAAGTGGATATTGAGAATGCAGGCACATATATATCCAGGGCTTAATAGTCAGGTAAGCATTAAGCCTGTTTTAAGTGGGCAGAGACTTAAGATACAAAATGGGCAGTGAATTTAGGATTTTGAATGAATGTGATGTCATTTGACACCCCTTTTTATGTGTTTTTATTGGTTACAATGAGTTTTAAAAGTGTGACTGTTTTACTCACTTTGCATAGGATCAGAAGAAGCTACTGCAAAAGTGCTTGTCCTTTTATTCAAAAAATACTGTATGTGTATGAAGATTCTGCTGTGGCTGCTCAGTGGTGGTGTTGTTTTGCTGCAGTTTTAGTTTTACTTACTGGACATTCAGTACGCTCTGGTGATTTTTTTTTTATCTCTAGAATGTCCGCAAAGGAGACGTCTTCCTGGGGTGGCTGGGGTTAATCCTCCCCATCATTGAAATCCATGTCCTTCAGTGACAGACTCTTCAGGGTAGTCCAGGTGTTTCCTCTTACACAGCTTCTTCCAAGGGGGATCATCAGTGGGAACATCTGAAGAGGACTCAGAAGAGTGCTGATCCTTCGTTAGTATAGAACAGAGGTTGGGGGAAGCTCTGGGTAAACAGGAGTCATGGGTTGAGTCTCCAGTAACACAGTAGTGACTTGGGAACTAGCGGTGGCCAAAGCCCTCTCCATAGCTTGAAAGGCGGGCCTCCCTGAGAAGGGATGTCCACCTCCAAAACCTGAGCCAAGGAAAGACTTCCCCAGATGGCGTAGTCCGAAGAGCTAAGGATGATTCCAAATAAAAAACAGGAGTCAACTCAACCCCCCCAGACCCAACAGCGGAGGTATGATTCTGGGGACCCATCGGTGTCAATGGCACCGTGGGAGTCAGAGCCATTCCCGGAGCCGAAGACAAGAATGTTGTCAGTGCCAGGGCCACTGGAATCTGTGTGGTTGGAGACAATTCTAAAGCCTCAAAGGAGGTCAGAGGAGGAATATAAGTAGGAGTGCTGGGAGAATACTTCCCTGCTCCAGGTGGGAGAGGGGGGCTGAGTAGATGGAGGAAGACCCCTAGCTGTCAGAAGCTGTTCCATCAACCTCATTATGTCAACTTCAGATAGACTCCTTGTGGAGCGAACAGACAATCCAGAGGAAGATTCTGGCCTCTCTATAAATGGGCTGGGAAGTTGACCCAGGAAGAGTTCAATAGATGGGGAATATCTCAGCCTGGGTGCAAAGAAAGTTTCAGTCTTTGGCACCAAATAAGAAAAAGGTATAAGCTGCAGAACAGCAGAAGATGGCACCAATATGGAAACTGAGGAAGCTGGTGCCAACACCAGAGTCTTTACCGGTGCTAGTGCTGAAGCTGGTGTCGATGGCACCGAAGTGGTGGTTGGTGCTGAAGACTCGGTCTGTTCCATGCATTTCAGAACCTTTGGTTTCAGCTCCAAAGAGGAACCAATAGACGGGTACTTATGTTTTTTTAGATGTTGGTGCCAATGGAGACAGTGGCACCAAACAAACAGCTTTTGAACCAGAAGCCTTTGGAGACTGGTCAGCCTTTGACAAAGCTTCTTCAAAGATGGCTTTAAGAAGCCCTTTAAGTATAAGTTTATTCTGACATTCTACCAGGGCCCTAGTACTGAAGCCCTGGCAGATACAGCACTTTTAACACACAACAGAGGTGTTTTCTACATGTACTGAGATCACACCCTCAGGAAAGATGTCACAGAGTGTCTGCAATGCTAGGTTGACCACCCTCATCTTCTTGATGTGACCACATTTCTCGGACTGTCCTTCCTTCATACTGCACTCCCATCCCAGATAGGAGGCATTTGTGGTATATATTGAAATCAGCACACTGAAACCAGGCTTACCAAGAATTTTCATTTACACTTCAATGTAAACTTCACAAAAATTAAATTCTACTGTTATGCATCTGTTGACCACCTAGGAAGGCTGGAAAGGTCAGGAATCAGGACTGATAATGATAGGCTTCCAGCTAGAAGCAAAAGTACCTTCTGGAATGTCAAAAATACTTCTCAAGACCAACCATGACAGCAAGCAGAAGTAAAAAACACAATTTTATTTAAAAGGTGAGTACTTTCATGCCCAGCTGAGCACTTCTTCAGACCAATATAAAGCAATTAAAAACCAACAGCTCTTATATAGTCAATACATCAAATAAAATCAGTGACATGTTTAATTACCACTGAAGCTATTTAAATAAATAACGATCTTTAAGAAATGGTTTTAAAGGTACATAACCATTTAACCCTGGATGTACATCTGCTTAAAATCTAACAATCCATCCAGTCTCATGCTGTTCTGTAATGTTCTTAATGTCTCCTAAATGTTCCCCAAACCTTAAACACTCTAAACTTAAACTTACGTAGACCCCCTTCCTCATATACATGTTTCGCTAAGGCATTCCTATTATCTCTGTTTCTTATAGCCAACAGATGTTCTCTGAATCTGTCCTTTAGTATCCTGCTGGTTTTACCTATGTAAAAACATGTACATGCTGAACAGCAAGCTATATAAACCACATTTACATTGGAACAATCAGCATTAACCTTAAACTCAAACACTTGTTTGGTGGTGGAATGTACAAACCTGTTGAAACAAAAAAACACCGTAGCAGGCTCCAAACCTTTTGTATAGTCCAGGATATATGAAATAACTGTTGAAATGTCACAGCACAAACAATTACACAAGAAGTTCAGGCTCCAAACCTTTTTTAACAGTCCAGGATATATGAAAAAACTGTTAAAATGCCACACCACAAACAATTCCACAAATCTCCTATTGCTGTCTATATGCTCACAAAAATTACATTCACCACAAGGTATTGCTCCTCCCTGTATCCGTCTTCTCATACCTCATTTTCTACCATAACATAACAATCTCTTTACAGATTGTTTGTTCTTAAAGACAAAATGTGGAGGCTGTCCTACAATGTTACTGATTTTCGTATCTGATAATAGGACTGGTCAATTCTTTTTAATTATATTGCAAAATATGTCAGTATTGTTGTATAATACATCAAAAAGTTGACTCTACCAATATTATTATTATTGATGGTCCGCTCATGGTTACCAGTGACAACATTACCTGAAAAATAAGGTTGAGCTGAACTTCTCAAAACTCTCACTTCTCTGATCATGCCTTCCACATCTTTAGTCCCATAACCCCTGTCTTTAAACTCTTGTGCAAGGATAGTTAGGTTACAATCAAAAGTACTTTCCTTACTGTTTAACCTCGGCATTCTCATACCCTGGCCTTTCAATACGTTCCTAAACACCCTGGATGGGTGCATGCTATCTCTTCCCAATGTTGTATTTGTACGATAGGGTTTCCTGCACAGTCTGGTAGCTATCTTATTATCTTCCATCTTAACGACTTCTACAGCTAAAAAATCCATTACCAACTTGGAGCATTTAAAGGTAAATTTTAAGAAAGAAGTTGTACTGTGTAAATACTTGATAAATGCTGGAATAGCCTCTTCATGTCCCGTCCATAACACAAAAAGGTCATCCACAAATCTCTTAAAAAATATAATGTGTTCAGAAAATCTGTTGCCTTTTAGAACATATGTCTCTTCCCAATGCGACATAATTAAGTTTGCATAACTATTAGCACAGGGTGTGCCCATGGCAACACCCTGTTTCTGCCAATAATAACCTCCATTGAATAAGAACACATTATGTCCTAGAATCAAGTTTACAAGGGAACATATCAGAACAATCTTCTCATCACTAAAATTACTATACTTCTTCAAATAAATATGTAGGAATCTAAGACCTTCATCATCAGGTATGGATGTAAAAAGAGACTGTACATCCAGGGTAAAAAATATACATTCTCCATATCTTGACGTTGCTCTACACACAGAAATAGCTCCCTTAAAAATTGTTTGGTATCCCTAAGAATGGTTGTGGAAGAATCCACCAAACCCCTTAATTCTTTCTCAATATAAACAGAAAGTGACTCAGTCATCCACCCCCTACCCGAAACAATAGGTCTCATAGGTGGTCTACCCATGTCTTTATGTAACTTGGGTAAACCATTCAATATAGGCACTAAAGGCATATTCACTCTAAAGTAATTAAACAAGTCCAAAGTAATCATACACACTGCCAAATAACCTTTTAAAACTTTGTGCACATCATCAATAAGTTCACAGATTTTCTGAACATCAATAACTTCATATACACTGCTACCATTAAGCATTTCCTGTATTAATGTCAGATAAAAATCCCTATCTAAAACATCTAAAGATCCACCCTTGTCAGCAGGACGGAAAACAATAGTTTCATCTGCTTGTAAATCACACAAAGCTTGTCATTCAGACTTCTTTAAATTATGAAACATTGAATGTGAACAGCCATTTAGAAAACACTGTGTAACATCATTCTCACACATACGGCAAAAAACTTCCAAGGGCTGAATCAAAAACAGGTACAAAACAACTTGGCTTTTTATAGAAACATTGATTAGTCTGATTTGAAAACAGTTTTTGGCATAACATTCCTAGCAAATAATTTAATATCTAACAGAGCTGTTGGTTTTTAATTGCTTTATATTGGTCTGAAGAAGTGCTCAGTTGGGCATGAAAGCACTCATCTTTTAAATAAAACTGTGTTTTTTTACTTCTGCTTGCTGTTGGAGGTTGGTCTTGAGAAGTATTTTTGGATTTCTGGTTTTGTTATTCTACAGACCTATTCACAGTGGATTACCTTTTTGCTGTACCTTCTGGAATCTTGACAAGTTTGACGTGGAGATAAGTATCCTGAAGGTCTATCATGCACATCTAACCCACTTCCTATGGGCATGGAAGAATAGACTGTGTTATGACCATGCATAATTTTGTCTTTTTGACAAAGAGATTTAGCCCACTGAGATCTAGAATGACCCTAAGATTCTGTTTTTACTTTGGGAGTAAAAAAATCTTGAATATACGCTGGATTCTTTCAGGTTTGGTGGGACTCCTTGTACTGCTCTTTTCTCAAGGAGATGAATAATCTCTGGTACGGTAATCAAGAAAAGCTGATTTTATTTACAGATGATATTATTTTGTACCGGATAAATCCGGAAAAATGACACTTCAGTGGGATGGGGGCATTTTGAGACATTGTCAGATCTTTTTGGGATATAAAATTAATGAAGATAAAACAACGGCTACAGCTGTAAATTATGTACCCACAGAGAAACTGGTTCAACAATACCCATATTTATGGAGACATGATAAGATGAGGTATTTAGGAATATGGATTAAAAAGGCTTCTGTTACAGCAGCTAATATGTGGGAAGAGACTAAACAAAAGATAATACAAAAATTTAGAAACTTTTATTTATGGATATGGATAGTAAGATACAAGCATATTGGTTGGACACACTTTATTAAACCCAAGGAGAAGTTGTGGACAAATTTACCTGGGAGGGAAATGGGGTTATCAGTTAAGTGGGATAAGTTGATCCTTCCAAAAAAACAAGGTGGTTAAGGTTTACCTGATTTGAAGGAATATTTTAGAGCTACACAGTTAAGGCTCATATACATAATACATGTAGCAGCTTGTAATTCAAAGTGGAAAGGGATGATGGTGAAGCAAGGGGGAAGTTCAAAAAATAGAGGCAGAGTGGGATTTTGGATGAATATCCTTAAGGAGAACAATAACAACCATACAGAGTATCATACTCAAAGCAGCACAAAGTATTTTAAGAACTAAGTTAATACAAGAATGGAGAAGGATTATTTTGCCAAAAGGGATGATTGCAAGTAGGAAGTACAGAAAACAGATAAGAGGAGGCTGGAATTTACTGAAGAAACATGGCAAAGGAACCAAGATATTGAGAGCAAATAAGTCAAACAGGAAAGGTAATAAAATGTGATGAAGCCAAGAAGACATTTGGATTGCAAACTAGAGACTGCCTTCCCTACCAGGCTTGATTTCAGAGTACAGGCAAAGCCAAAGGGATAGGGAAATTTTAAGTGAAAGACCTCCTCTGGTGGGGTTTTTAGTTGACTTTAGAACAGAAGCAGCTAGGGCATATAAAATAGTGCATGATAACTACAGGAATCAAAGGAGGTTAGAAAAGATATGGGAAAGAGACTAGAAAAGCAATTTACAAGAAACAATGGGAAGACATATGTACGGCTCCCAAGTATGCAACCAAGTCCTGAAGACTTAGTATCTTTGCTTGAAAGTGTCTGTATATGTATTTTTATACCCCAAGCAGACATCAAAAATTTTTCCTCAGTGTTATAGCATTGGGATCTCAAGCAATATTGGGACACCAGCTTACAGAACTCTTCCCTGAGCAGCATGTGTGAACAATCTTTTATGTGAATGCCAGTGACATAAAATAATGCAAAGCTGCATGGGAATACAATGCCTGGCTAAAAGAGCATCAGCCAAGATAAGATAGTGCTTATGAACAATTTCTCTCTTTATCAAGGCATAATTATTAATATAAGCAAATATTTATGTTGAAAGTAATTCATCTAAAAATAGTTGCATGACCAACTTAGGACACAATGTATATCTAAAGAGGCAGGACTGCATTTGTCAATACCTGTATAAAAGTCCTGTACTCATTGGTGTATTTTGTCAGTAAACCAAGTCAGATACATGATTTGTCGGTCAGCCAAATTAGCTAGTCAAGGAATAATAAAAACTGTACTGACCATGGGATGCCTTGCTTTGCTGATCATTTATTTTTCTTGCTCTTCTAACTGCCTGTATTTTTTCCTCATAGGTGCAGTGCTTGTAGATACTTTTACAGTTTTTGGTGCCGAAACCCAGGAGGAAGCAAAGCAGAAAGTGCAGAGGTTGGAAAGTTGAAGTAAAGTTGAAATATTGCAGAAAGGTCTTGGCTATTAAAAGTCAGTGGGTGAAGGAAGAACAAAAAGAATCCAAAAGGTTGGATCAGTTTTCCTCTGTGGAGTCTCATCAGCAGGAAAAGTAT
Organism: Protopterus annectens; assembly: GCF_019279795.1. Lineage (NCBI taxonomy): Eukaryota > Metazoa > Chordata > Ceratodontiformes > Protopteridae > Protopterus > Protopterus annectens. The sequence goes on from NC_056745.1 coordinate 1,250,079,826, forward strand.
GGTGGAAAGTAAAGGCTGTGCAGCTAACTCCCAAGAAGGGATTTCCACACTTCAGAAACAGGGTGACACTCTTGTCTTTCTGTTGTTTGTAAAATGCACTAAAGCTTTGTTCTCCTATAGTTACATGTGTAATCTGTAATTTATGAGGCATCCGATTAAAGGAATTTGCATGGTAATAAGATTTTTAAATGTGGTAGGGCTAAGGCATCACAGATGTTACTGCAACCAGAAACTATTAGACCTGAGAAACTGAATTTTAAAAGTAACAGTATTAGAGACTTAAACCAGGAGTTTAAACCATTAAAAGTACCTGTAGCCAAATCTAGAAACAGATATTTATTAAGATTTACTAAACCATATCAAGAAAAAGTGTCTCAAGAGAAATCTGAAAGTGTTAGAGGAAAGGTCTCAAGAAAAATCTGACAGTTTTGTTTCATTCTCTGAAGGAATAGAGATGTCAGATTCTAAAAAGAATACCTCAGAGAAAGCTAAGGCATCACGGTTAATTTCATCTCCTAATTTTCCCAGATTTGAAGAAGTTATAAACCAAGCAGATAGTGAAGGTAGTGAGAATTTACAAATAGGAGATCCACAATTTTTATTAGATATTATTCATAAATGGGTCAGTCAGAAGCAACAAAAGTTAAGGGAAAAAGATACATGAAGGATGGAAAAAGAGAAGTCCTATTTATAAATTGTCTTCCTTGATTTATTAGTTTACAGAGTAGGGAAAACTAAATAAAAATAAAACAGATTTTGTTAAGAAAACATTCATTCCAGCTCTCTTACAACAGTTTTTTTGTGTACATTAGCACATAGGACTACAGAAGTTTTGTAAAAAAAAAAAGATATGTTTCCACTTACAGGAAAGTGTAAAAAGATCAAACAGACAGGTAAAAGAGACAGCAAATGAACTAAAAGCTTTACATAATGAAATTAAAGAAAAAGGACACCAAGGCCACATGCTCAAATTTGGGTAAGAGACCACTTAGATATGTATTTAATAAATATAGGAGCCACAGTTAGCATTACTACAAGAACTTTCCCGGGAACAAGAACTATAAACTTGTAAGGGTTGGGAGGAAAAAATCTCTCAAGCTCAAGTAAGTCTCCCTGTAGAAACAAAGATAGGGGAAGACACCTTCCAGCATGCATGGGTATCAGGTCCTCATCTACAAAACATAATTGGAAATGACATCTTGAAACAAAGAGGTTACATTATAGATATGTGCAACAGATAATTGATTAAGGGACCATTAAATTAAATATTAATCATATCTGAAGCATTATGCAAATACAGAGGCAAAGATCCAGGACAGCATGGTTTAGTTGAGTTATTAAAAACATCAAAGCAAGAGTTGGCTCAGCTAATTTATTGCTATCAGGATATTTTTGCCAAACATAGGAATGATTGTGGATAAGTCCCTGACTTTATTCTTAAAGTAAGAGGCAGTCCCAAGAAACCTATAAAACAATATCCAGTAAAGAAAGAGGCAGAACAGGCAATATTAAATACTGTGAAAGCTTTAGAAGCTCAAATGGTAGTTAATTTAAGTTAATTCACCAGCTAACAATCCATACTGGCCTATACAGAAGCCAGATGGAAGTTATCATCTTACTGTTGATTACATAGAACTTAATAAGGTGATACCTTGTTCTTTGCCAATAGTAGGAAGCATGCCTGATCTTACTGCTCATATTCAGGAAAAAAATGAAAATTTTCTCCACATTAGATGGGAGTAATGTTTTTTGGAGTATTACTCTAGATAAAGACTCACAATGTAAATTTGCTTTTATTGCAGAAGGACAACAATATACTTGGACAAGAATGCCTCAGTGCTTTCATAATGCTCCAACAGTTTTTCATCATGTAATGCAGGAAATACTAAAACCACTAGAATGTAGACCTTCTATTATTCAATACATGGATGACATACTTGTAGGAACAGAAACTGAAAAGCAGCACTTAAATGCACTAACAGAAATTTTCCAAGCAATAAGACAATCGGGATTAAAACTGAACCCTAAAAAGAGTCAGTTTATGAAATATTCTGTTACCTTCTTGGGTGTCACGGTATCAGCAGGACAATGAAGCATTAGTGAAGACAAAAAGCAACTAATCACACAGTTACCAATTCCAGTTACTGTCATAGGGTTAAGGCAAGCCCTAGGAATCTTTGGAGTCTCAAGGGAATGGATACCAGATTATACAGGAAAAGCAAAACCCTTGACTAATATATGCTTAAAGGAAACAAAAAGTGAGATTAACTTCTCAATTGGAATGATTAGTCACTAGCAGCTTTCTCTCCTAACCCAGAGACTCCCCAGACTCTGGAATAGACTGCCCATACATGTCAAGCAGAGCACCTCTTTGGCCCTATTCAAAAGGAACCATGATGATTAGATGGGAGATAGGAAATTCACCTCGGGGATCACGTCAGTCACCCTGCTGGACAGAGGTCCAGGAAAGTAAATATGGTGGGAAGAAATAGCCAGCAAATTGTTATGGCTAGGCTTGTACAGGCCCTAGGGCCGATAGTCTAGTACCAACCTATGATAAGGTCAAGGAAGAACTCATTTCTGCACCTGCTTTGGGTATCCCAGAAAGAGATAAAGAGTTCATCATACAGTTTGGACACAATGGTCTAGCTATGATGGTCATAGTGTTGCAAAAAAGAGGATCTCAATATCAGGTTTTGGGTTATTATTCCCGAGCTATGAGTCCAGTTGAGAAAGGAATGAGAGAATGTGAGAAGCAAGCCATCACAGCAGAATGGTGTACTGAAGTAACATGCCATATGATTCAGGGCTCTCCAATTTCCAGTTGTGCTACAGACCAAACATACTCCAGTGAAATACATGTTAGAAGGAAATCCAAAGGACATGAATAATGCAAGACGTGGTAGAATCACTGCAAGTTTCACAAGTCAAAAAGGAGGAATCAGACTAAAAATCCCTCGGGTTAAGTTTTTACCAGAACTGTTTAATTGCCAAGGGCAATCTCATGAATGTCCTGACTTGGAAAATGAGGAGGAACACTTAAGGGTGGGCACCCAAACTATTGAAGAGCACCATAATTTTATATATATATCTGGAACCAGATTCTGAAGCACTGAAATAGGGTGTTTTATGACAAAATGGGTAACATACAATGCAGAGACCAAAGAACACAGGAAAGGTAGTCTCCCAGTGGGATGCTCAGCACAAAGAACAGAACTAGAAGTAGTTAAACAACCCTTGTTATTGCCCAGACCTGTAAACATTTATACAGACCGTGAATATGTAGTTCGAGTCTTAACATAATTTCTTCCCATTTGAGCAAGGAGAGGTTTAATTATAGCTGATGGTAAACCAATCAGTCATCAGGAAATGTTGACAAAAAATTGAAATTTGATAAAAAATGACAATCCTTCTACAGTGAGTATAAATACGATCAAAGCTCACACCAAAAATGAGATACACAGTCAGGCTAATAAAATAGTAGATCAGCTAGCAAAATAATGGGTCCTTGACTCCAGAGAAACTTATCTAATACAAAATGTTCCTTAATACTGGGCATGGGAAGCAAATGACATGGAAGAAAAACAAATAAGGGAAATGGTACAAAATATTTTGAATAAGTACCAAATACAAATGGACTTACCTCTAAACCCTTTACCTTTACATTGTACAGCTCACTTTTGTAAAGATCAGTGTACAGAGTATGAACATAGAGTGGAAAGTAAGGTAGGTAAAATTACCCAAATCCAGTGTGATGGGATCATCATAACACTTACTGTATGTGGATTAACAGTGACAGGAACAGATGAAATGAAGCCATTATGGGGTCCTGAATTTGAACAAGGTGCTCATATGACCTTAAATGCAAAAACAAACAAACATAATCAGCAGTTAGGAAGCTTAGTAAAATTTCTATGAGAACAGCCAGACATCATTAAGAAAGAGAAAATAGAAGAATTTGAAATAATACAAGGAAGTGAATGGAAATGGGTTAGATTTCCAGAACCTTGGTCGGTACAAGGAGAATTCAAAAAAGGTCCTTTACATAGAGTACAAATAATTGAGCCTGAAAAAGGAAAAATGTTATTAACTTATTATCATAATTTCCTAGGTCATCCAGGAAGGGAAAGACTACAACAAATTGTTAGTTCTAGATTTAAATGGGAAGGAATGACAACAGACATCCAAAATCATATAGATAGATGTGTCACATGTGCCATGCACAATGTGGGAAAACAAAATAGGAGAAAACAAAATTGACTCACACAAGCAATGGGACCCTGAGAAAGGGTACACATGGATTTTGTAGGACCTCTTCCAACAGCACCAAGGAGGGTTTTGTTTCTTTCTTACTTTGATAGATGTATATACTGGATGGATGGAAGCTCATCCAACAAAAAAGGAAAATGCAAATTCAGTAGTTAGAATAGTAAGTGAAAGAATCATTCCAACATGGCGAGTACACCGAGAAATACAGAGTGATCAAGGGACTCACTTTATTGGAAAAGTGACAAAACAAATGTGTAAAACTTGGGGAATCAAGCAAAGATTTTATACTCCTTACCATCCTCAGAGTTCTGGAAAAGTTGAAAGAGCTAATAGAACTCTGATGGAAGGATTAACAAAAATGATTTCTGAGTATGGGAATCATTGGGTTACCCAACATTTTGATTAAGATGCGAAATTCTCCACAGGGATGTGGGTTAACTCCACAAGAGCTAATGACGGGTCAACCTATGAATTTACAAGCAGGAGAAATATCTTATGGGATACCATTAGAAGAAACAAAATTGTGGGACCAGCTCCAAGACCAAATCAGTTGAGCAAAAGGGAGAGTCTGGAAAGCTGGACAAGCCCAAAATCTAGAACTGTGTAAACAAAATGAGATTTGGGAATCGAGTGAGGTACAATTGGAACAAGGAGATCTTGTAATGGTCCGTCAGTCTGGAAACATAAGTAAATGGGATTCAAAAAGGATAGGACCCCACATTGTTACCAAAGTGGGGTTAGTGGCTGTACAAGTCCAGCCATATAAAAATCAGCCAACAGAAAAATGGTTGGATTCATAAAGATCACGTTAAAAGATTAAAATGGAGGGAAAAAAACTGAATAACTTATAAATGTAATAACTGATAAAAAGGGACATAATATTAGATAAAACTAATAAGAACACGATTCTTTTCTCTTCCAGTAAATATTGAACCATGAAAATCCTGATATTAATCGTGATCCTGACAAATTTTTACTCCTCAATACAAGGAAAGGTGGACTTCAATACCTTTACCAAATCACTGCAAATGTACTCAGAAACTTTGAATGCTAAACAATGCTGGATATGTGCTGAGATACCACAAGATGCAAACAGTAGGAATTCCATATGAACTATTCCATCTGCCCTTCTGGAAATGTTGAATCTCACAAACCAAGACTGTGTTCCAAGGAACGAATTGATCCCAAGGAAACATCCTTTCTTGAGGCTTGTTCATACAAATGTAACTGCTGATGTTTGTTTATAAAGAGAAGGAACAAGTAATCACCCATTTATTGGGAAAAGTTCTTGTAGTATTGTTTTTGTTACCCAAAATACCAGTGAATAATGTTTTAAATGTTTTTAGTAATAAAACTTGCTGGACTTTATAAAAAAAAAAAAAAAGCTAAAACTAAACACTGAGGTACATGGATGGTTTCAGTTCAAGCAGGCATATATTACATATGTGTTAATAAAGCCTACAAATGGCTTCCTGAGAAATGGAATGGAGTGTATTATTTGGGACATGTAATTCCATCCAATAGACATACTACATTGCCTAATTCTAATATCAGAAATGTTAGATTAAAAAAATATATTGACATAGAAAAAATGGATGTAGGAGATGATGTCCTTGCAGGAGCAGCAATTTTTCCATTCTATGGAGCAGTGAAAGCTATTTGGGAAATTAGAAAATTGGCAGGATTATTGGTGGAATTAAGTAATGCTACATTCAAAGCAATAGAAGAAGTTACTTTAGAAATAACTGCCACGAGAAATGTGGTCTTACAAAACCACATTGCATTAAATTTTGTGCAATGGTAGGAGAGTAATATTGTACTTATATTCCTGACAATGAACCCGAAATCAGGAGACACCTCAAAATAATTGAGGAAATTGCTCAAAAAGCACAAATAGAAAAGACACATGGTTCTCTTGGCTGAGTGGTTCTGTCAGTGGCTGGGGAGGACAAATGATGCAACTTGGTTCTGTCAGTGTCTGGGGAGGACAAATGATGCAACTTATACTGGTCATAGTTGGCATTTTAGGATGTGCAAGCCTAATTGTTGTTATTAAGTGTGAAATCTAATATGTAAGACAACAAGCAGTACAGGTTTTAATAATGGACCAAATGGATCAGGTCCAAGACATTGTACGATTTATGAAGTTCTCTGAACCAATGAAGTTTGATTATATTCATTGAATAAAATCAACAAACATGAGTTCTCATGTCTGTTCAGGGGGAACTGTTGTGACACCAGCTTACAAAAATATTCCCTGAGAAGCATGTGTGAACAATCTTTTATGTGAATGCCAGTGACATAAAATAATGCAAAGCTGTGTGGAAATACAATGCCTGACTAAAAGAGCATCAGCCAAGATAAGACAGTGCTTATGAATAATTCCTCTCTTTATCAAGGCATAATTATTAATATAAGCAAATATTTATGTTGAAAATAATTCCTCTAATAATCAAATGTCAGACAACAGATGCAAGTTAGCTATAAGACTTCGCAGTGTTTTTTTTAGAATTGTTAGCTCAGCTACTTGTTAGGAAAAAAAATAGAATGGAAAGGTCACAGCAGCCTGGAACAAGGGTCACACACTGATACACACTGCTGTATTGTAACAGCAGGGAATGACTCTTCTATTAGAAGTTGTATAAAACATGTATTAATCAGTACTTTTCTATTTCTATCAAAACATTCCTAAACTATATGTGTAAATAATGCAAATAATGTAACATACATGATTTGTAAAATGTACATATATGCCATAAACATCAAAGAATCAGAAAATGTCTATAATTCTATTTCATACATTATCTATAGAATGAATGACAGGAGCAGTTGTGCCTTGCATATACATGCTGCAGCTTTATATGAAGTTTTCATTTAGCTTTTTGCATTGTACTACTTTATAAGTTGCAAACTTTAATTAATTCTGAATGGTTCAACAGTAGCAATAATGTAAACTGCAGCTGTAACAATAATAAATAGTCGTTCTCATTAGAAATGCTATGATAAGACAATTAAGCTGTAAGAACATATGATGACAAAGCAAGCTGAAACAAAAAATTATTACTTTGTACTTGCTACAAAAAAAGGAAAACCTGTTGTATAGAAATTGTACAAAAATAGTCTGCTGTAGCAGCACTTTTAAAATAACTTGTAAAACAACTTTTAAAATAGTTACATGACCAACTTAGGCCACATTGCATGACCAACTTAGGACACAATGTATATCTAAAGAGACAGGACTGCATTTGTCAAGAACTGTATAAAAGTCCGGTACTCACTGGTGTATTTTGTCAGTAAACCAAGTCACATACATGATTTGTCAGTCAGCCAAATTAGCTAGTCAAGGAATAATAAAAACTGTACTGACCCTGGGATGCCTTGCTTTGCTAATCATTTATTTTTCTTGTTCTTCTAACTGCATGTATTTTTTCCTCATAGGTGCAGTGCTTGTAGATACTTTTACAGTTTGGAGGGAAATGTAAATATTTAGTCTAGGAACTTGGAGAGCTCACTATACAAGGACCTGCTGCTAGCCGAAGTATCTTTCTAAGGAGACCTGCCCTGGATTATAGTGGTTTCGGTGTTGACAACTTTGAATGTCGAAGGTTTAGGGATGGTGTGTTCTAAGTCTGTCAGCACCAGATGAATGGAAGGCAGAGAAAGTTTGGCCACACGTGGAGCAGGAAAAGAAAGAAGACAAACAAGTTTGTCTTCTTTCTTTTTTATATTTTCTCCTTTCCTTTGGATCTTTTTCTTCTGTAGAAGATTAGTCATCAGTCAAGTCTCCTGTTGTGGCTGGGAGAAGGTCCTTTGGTATTAATTTGGTCTTTCTTTTGATTGATGACCTGGGACCAAATGGTTTACAAAATTCACAAGGCAACTGGAAATGCTGTGGCCTCAGGCACAGAACGCAGACTGTGTGCATGTCCTGGAGTGGAATTCTGTGCCCACACTTGGAGCACTTATGTAAATCCAACCTTTCCTCATTTTTAGTGAAATATATTATGTATGGAAGGAGTAGAATTATTAAAGGCAAAGGAAACACCTTGGTAATTTTAAGCAAAGTATAAGTGATGAGAAAGGTCAAAGATTTATTTTTAGAAAACTGACAACAATAAAAGGCAGTCCTTGCTATTAGAAGGTGGAGGAGGCAAAATGGAAATACATTTTAGAACATTGATCTGAGTATAAAGATACATTTAAAAGAACAGGAAAAACAATGGAATTAGTCATAACCAATATAAGGAAAAAAATATCTGAAATACTTGAACATGTGCTGGAGGATCATGTCTGTTGCATATGATGGCAAATGATATCTGAAGAACTCTAGGGAGACACTGCATTATGGGAGAGTGGAGAAGTTTGAGTGCTAGAGAAGCTCTACACAAAAAGTTGCCAACTTGGATCAGTTGAGACAGATGAAGGGGAAAATACAGGTTCTTGTTGATTTATTCTCTGGGAAATTCTTTTAAGCAAAACACACCAACCCCCCACAAATATACACAATGTGTCAAACTCTACTTCTTCCTAAAAACAAATTCCAACTTGCAGAATCTGACATTTAATGTTGAAATTTAAGGCAAAATTCTGTTAATAAATTTCATCCTCTAGCCCTAGGTTTGAGCCCTGACATTTGTTTACTGTATTACTGTGAGCAACTAATTTAATCAAATGTTAATCAAACAGCCCTCTTGGGGTACCCCTTTAAACAGAAGCACGTGCCTAGTGGGTTTACTTCATTAACAAATAAATAGAAATGTCAGTTTATTTAGCGAAAGATGCATGCAAATGTTTTCTTAACCTCTTGTCATACAAACAACTCTCATCTAATCCTTTTTATCTGCTCCATCCTTAGTCATGTACACTTATCTTGGATATGGATATCCTTGCCGTAACTTAAGCTCATACTTGTTGCATATAGAATTCTTCAGTGTTGTATTTACACTGACTTTACTATTACATATTAAAACGGATTAAAGAAGAGTGAAAGTTACTGAAAAAAAAAAGAGTTAAATACATTAACAGGATTATTAGAAAGTAGCAGAATCACAGTGATGAATAATATGAAGTCAATAACTGTACTGGAATATGTGGAAAACTTAATGAGGGAGGCAAGCTCAATGTCTTTATCATGTTGTACTCTAGTGCCAAGAACCAGAATAACTGGGGAACAAAGGAATAAGGAGTTAAGTACAGAGCCAAAAAAAAGATCAAGAGGGATTTATTTTTGCCCAAAGGAACTGAATGCAAACCTAAGATGAAAAAATGCTGAACATACCTGACAGGGTTGGGAAACACACTTTATACATGTTTCATGACATCATTTAACCATTTATGTGCACAGTAGAACATCTTATGGACATATTTTAAGAGGGAAAATATCCTATATACATCTGTTAGGAGAAGGAATCTATACTAGTTAGAGGGGCTCTTTAGAAATTGATATACAAAATGTAAAGTGAGGCAGATGTAATCACACCACAATAGTCTCTAAAGGAGGAAGGAGAGGGTGATTAAAATCAAAGGCATTTCATAAGGGTGGGAAGCACAAATGAAGGAAAATAGGGGATCAGTTTCAGTAAATACATGCCGATACAGTATTAAGAAACAAGCAAACATAAAAAGGAAGAGCAACAAAAGTAAGAGCACTGACAGTACCACAGCTGAAAATGTCAGTTTATTTAGCGAAAGATGCATGCAAATGTTTTCTTAACCTCTTGTCATACAAACAACTCTCATCTAATCCTTTTTATCTGCTCCATCCTTAGTCATGTACACTTATCTTGGATATGGATATCCTTGCCGTAACTTAAGCTCATACTTGTTGCATATAGAATTCTTCAGTGTTGTATTTACACTGACTTTACTATTACATATTAAAACGGATTAAAGAAGAGTGAAAGTTACCGAAAAAAAAAAAGAGTTAAATACATTAACAGGATTATTAGAAAGTAGCAGAATCACAGTGATGAATAATATGAAGTCAATAACTGTACTGGAATATGTGGAAAACTTAATGAGGGAGGCAAGCTCAATGTCTTTATCATGTTGTACTCTAGTGCCGAGAACCAGAATAACTGGGGAACAAAGGAATAAGGAGTTAAGTACAGAGCCAAAAAAAAGATCAAGAGGGATTTATTTTTGCCCAAAGGAACTGAATGCAAACCTAAGATGAAAAAATGCTGAACATACCTGACAGGGTTGGGAAACACACTTTATACATGTTTCATGACATCATTTAACCATTTATGTGCACAGTAGAACATCTTATGGACATATTTTAAGAGGGAAAATATCCTATATACATCTGTTAGGAGAAGGAATCTATACTAGTTAGAGGGGCTCTTTAGAAATTGATATACAAAATGTAAAGTGAGGCAGATGTAATCACACCACAATAGTCTCTAAAGGAGGAAGGAGAGGGTGATTAAAATCAAAGGCATTTCATAAGGGTGGGAAGCACAAATGAAGGAAAATAGGGGATCAGTTTCAGTAAATACATGCCGATACAGTATTAAGAAACAAGCAAACATAAAAAGGAAGAGCAACAAAAGTAAGAGCACTGACAGTACCACAGCTGTGGTACTGTCAGTGCTCTTACTTTTGTTTTTCACTTTTCACTACAGTTTTGTGCTTAGAGAGAGGATATTTACTTTTATAAAAAGGAAGAGCTATAGAGGGAAGAATGGACTTTTTTCCCTGGGAAAAAAAATTCAAACTCACATATGGTAAACAGCTACATGATGAAACATCAGAAGTCACTGAAGAGAAAAGGATGAATTTCAAGGTTACATGGCAGAAGAGCTGAATGACGTGATGGGTGATCTTTAATATGACTGGATTCTTTCTTTACCAGTCTCTGACATTTCTGTTAGGCAGAAAGCATATGCATGGAAGTAATGCAATGCACCGCACCCTGGAAAGGGAAGGGAAGGTGGAAGACACAGAGTAACTGTGGATATATATGCAAATGCTAGTGAATGTAATACAATAACAATAAGTTTAATAAAAGGATTACAGCTTCGGTGGACTAGTGTTAGATGACAGCAATAGGACCATTTTTTCATCATGGTACACTGTCCTACAAATGAAACCCTATATTGATGTCATATTATAGCAGGTGATCAAGCCAGAAGAAACTCTTACACGTAAAAACTATTAAACAATATTGTTTACCTCTATCTCTGTCAAGGAGAAAAAAAAATGAACAGGAACGCAAGACAGAAGAAATATTACTTAGAGATGGGACAGTACTCCCACAGCACATTAAAAGAAGACACATATAACAAATGGAATTGTATCTGACATAACAAATGTATGAAGCAGAAATCAGCAATTATAAAAACTTAAAATGTTAAGTTGATTTCACAGAGATCTGAATCAGCTGATGAAGGAAAAATTGAAGTTATGTACTTACCATAACACTAGATCTTATCTCACTCCTTCCACCTTGACTTTTGAATAATTTACCTTAATGGCACATCTGAGTCAGCAATGTCTTAGCCACTATGCTCACACAGGCAGCAATGTCTTAGCTACTATAGTCTCACAAGCAGTGGAGCTCCTCCCTTCTTCCATAATGCACCAATGCTCTCAAAACCCCTCAGACTGCGTTTGCCCCTGAAGGTAACAGGCTGGTGAAGGGAAAGCTAAGTTAAAGGCAGAGAAAAGCCTTCAGGCTTAGGTCAGCCAATTCCGGCCAGCAGCCATGAAGTGATATTTTGGAGCTATAGTGAGGCTGAAAGGCAATGTTTGGAACTGGTAATGATGGGCTCTCAGCCAGTAGAAGACACACCTTCTGGATGGCTTTGTGATCTTTATGTGGAGATAAGAATCCTGAAGGTCTGTTGAGCACATCCAATCTCTTCTTGTAAGCCCTGAAGGACTGACTGTCTCATGACCACCCAGAATTTTGTCTTTTTTACATAAAGCTTTAGGCCTCTAGGCCTCTTAAGTCTTAAATGGGCTTGAGGTCCTTTCTTTGAACCAAAGGAAATCTGGATTAGATGCTGGACCCTTTCTGGTCGAGAGGGACCTCTTAGATGGCTCTTTTTAGAAGGAACTTGGAGATCTCCTGTGCCGCTGCTCTTTCTTGTCAGGATGGCAAGTCTGGGAGAACCAGGGGGTGACTGTTTAGGAGTTGCTATGAAGGAGATTGTGCTGCCTCCAGATATGATGTTCTTCACCCAGTTGTCTTATATGATGTCTAACCATGATCTCAGGTGAAAAGATAGATTACCCCCAACTGCCTCTAGAGTGGAGAAGTTGACCAAGTCTTAAGGGACATGGGCAGGGGGCTTCCCAGAGAAAGGACCCCCTCTGCCACAGAAGGTGTCAAAAGGGAGATGACATGATTTTCTAATCCAGAGTGCCTTAATACCTTTCTTGTCCCTGAAAGGAACCTTTGAGAGGTCTCAAAGCATATTTCTATGGCAGATAAGTTCTTCCCTTCCTGATAGCTCTTCGGCAAAGCCTCCTTAAGTTTGGAAACAATAAAAAGAGAGGTCCCATCATAAGAGGCATTTACAAAGGATGTCTTAAGGTTTTCTGAAAAGCCTCAGAGACACAGCTAGGCATGATGATGTATAGCAATGCAGGTGCCCACTGTTCTGACTGAACCATTCTCTGCATTGTGAAGCAGCCTCAAGGACAGGTTGATGACAGACAGCATGATGGCCACCTGTGATTCAATCTGCTTCCTAGTTTCTGCTAGGTCTCTCTGGAACTTTGCCATGTGGATTATACAGTTTAATGCCAGAAAAGAAAACATTTCCAAAGTGTATACACATTTCCCCACGTAGTCCATAGTCACATACTCCTTATCAGGAGAATGGACCATGAAACTTTCCTCAAAAAGTTACAGGTGTGATAGGGGAAAAAAGTATATGGGAGCACACATTATGAGAGGATAATGAGTTGGCGGATTTTAAAAATTCCCTACAGAATCATGTCATAAATATTGGGTCAGCAAATTGCTCTAACAAAGGAAAGGATTATTTTGTGCTGGGACACAAGATCTGAACCTCCTAAACATAGTAAAGCCTTCTCAAGTTTAATTCTGTTGGCTGCCATAAAAGCAATTATTAGAAAATGGAAATCATAGTCTAAATCAGCTGTATTTGAAGTATTAATATCATAAAAGAGATAAAAGAATTAAAAGAGGGATTTTTAGAAAAGGAAAAGGCAAATTACATAAAAATAAACAGAAATTGTGGAACAATACATGCAGAATAATGTTCAGGAGAAGGAGTGAAGTTTAAGGGAAGGTAGGAACTGAGCAATTTATGTAATGTTAGTTTGATGATACTAATGAAGAAAGAAAAGACAGGTGACAAATAATGTACTTAAAAGAAAAAATATTAATATGGTTTCTTTTCTTTTCTTTTCTGTTAATGTATGTTTGCCTGTGCCTTAAGTGATAATTTAATAAATGAGTTTAAATTGTTTCTTGGTGGCTGCAGCTACAACAGTAGAATCTACAAGAGGGCCCTTATGCCAGTGTGGTCTGTCCTTCCATATGTACACAATTTTATCAGGTTTATGAGATATAGGTTCAGCAACATCAGGCTCCTGCCATGTCCGCTCTGCCACCCAGGCTGACCATTTAGTCAGTGTGAGGGACCACCTAGGACACAGAGGGACAGACTTAAATGCCTTGAACAACATACTTTCTCAATGGGGGAAGAGGTTGGTTAGCAGGCCAGAATGCCCCTCTAGCACCTCCAAACTCATCAAGGGGGGACTGGGAGGGTGAGATCCTTTCCCTTTCATCAAGGTCATTATCTGGAATAACAGACTCTGTAGGAGAACTGTATGTCTCCTCTTACATGTATACTTTTGTGATGCTTCGGGTGCGGGTGTTTTTCAAAGACCCAGAAGTGTCTTGGGATCCTTGTTGAAGGAGGGGTTCTAGGTGACTGGTGCTCCTGTGACCGTTTGATCAATGATGAGGACACAAGGACTCATACAGGCTGGTGTCAAGATGGGGGATTCCTCACCTTCCTGCACTGAGGAATGGCTGATGATCCTCTCAACGGACTTCAATGCAGACTCTAAACATGATGGTCCTGAAGACCTAGGCACTGACTTCAAACTTACACAAGAGTGGGTAGACAACTTCAACAGGGGAGCTCCTGGACTTAGATGGTTCTGAAACTGAGACAGGCACCAGCACCTTAAACTCTGAAGTCCTGACACAGAGAGTGGTACCAAACAAGTTGGCATCAAACATAGATCAGAGAACGTAGCACCAAGGGTCTAGCTCTAAGACACGCTTGGCCCCAAAGGGATCAGGTTCGAGTGCATCAGATGTAACTTCTGCTCTGATTGATCAGATCCACCCAGTGCAGATGAATGCAGTAGCAGTGTCATAGGCTCCAAAACACTAGCACCAATAACTGTGCTGGGGAAGGAGCAGAAGTTATTGGGGCTTGTGAACCAACACAACCTGCCCAGGAAACAGTGGGGGATGAAGGGATGATACCCATGTCTATCTGCAAGTTGAAAAAGGTTTTCATTGTGGGATCTCTATCAATGCCAGCAAACATCTAGGCAGACCTGGAAGACCTCAGTCTGGAGGTAGATGGGAACGTGAACTAAGAAACCTTAACAGCGGCTTCTCACAGGGTTGGCTGCTGGAGATTTCTCTTTTCAGGGCCATACTAGAGGTCACAATGGGTTTGGTTAAAGAAGGTATCACAACACAGGGCTTAGGAACAGATGACATCAAATGGATCACTGCTGAGGCCTCATGGAAGAGGGAAGGTTTTGGTACCCAGGAGGAAGGAGTTAAGGATGGAGGATTAGAAGTTATGTATGTATATACCATAACTTGGCATCTGTGTTGTCCAATTTCATTATGCATCATGAATGGGTCTTCGGATCCATCCTCCGATCCGACTTGGCCATTTCTTCCAGACATACGATCCGAGCCTCAAACTCCTCCCTCTCCCATAATGCCTCACTCCTCTTCAAACCATCAGATCTAGTTTACTGCTCCTTCCTAAAGACAGTCAGAACAATATTACTAGACAGAAAAAAGAATGGGACCAACCAGAGCCCAAACTAGGAACCAGTGGGTTCCCTTAGCCTCTATATTGCTCTCAGCTGTAAAAGGAAGGGGAAGGAGGGTGGGATGTGATGCATAATGAAATTGGGTAACACAGATGCCAAATTATAGGAAGTAAATAACTTCTAATCTGATGTTGTCAGACTCCCCAGCTACACAAACCCTGGGAGGGCCACAAGGAAGGATATGCCTGAGCACCGCAGAACCAAAGGATGCACTGTTCCTGGAAATAATGTCCATCTTGTAGGGAGATACAAATGTATGAACAGTGGACCAAGTAGCTGTGGTGCAAATTTCATCAACTGGAGTTCTTGCAGAGAAGGCGGATGAAGTAGACATTGACCAGGTAGAGTGAGCTCTAACTGGACAGGAAAATTGCTTGCCTTGCTGAGAATAAACTGCAGAAATACAATTTGTAATCTATTTGGCTAAGGTGACCTTGGATACAGCCTGACCTAACCTATTTGTTAAAAGGCAATGAACAATTGTTCAGATTTCCTGGGAGATCTTGTTCTGTGTAAGTAAAAACGTAACTGTCTGTGTATATCCAAGGAATGTGGCATGTATTTGCCTTTATTGGAATAGTTATGGAAAAATACAGGCCAGTGGATAGTCTACTTAATGTCTTCTTCTGAGGCTACCTTCGGTATGAATGAAGGATTTGTTCTAAGTGAGACTCTATCTCTGAAGAGAGTTATATATATTGGTTGAGAAGACAGAGTTTGCAAATTTGACACTCTTTTATATGAAGTAATGGCCACTAGGAAGACAAGTCTTCTGAGACAAAATTTTAACTCATATGAGCTAGCAGGTTTGAATGGTTTCTGGGTAAGTCCCTGAAGTCCCTAGGTAAGATCCCAAGGAGGAGGAGAAGGATCTTTAATCGGAAACCTGAGATAAAAAAAAAAACTTTCATAAAAGCCCAACACAGCTTTAGAGATGAAAACAGTAGAGGGAAAACTAATGCCCTTCCCTACATGGGAATTCGTGATAGCCGCAAGTTGCAACTTTACAGTGGAAAAACTAGCTCTGTGCTGGAAAAGCAAGTTAAGAAACATAAGGATGTCTGGGACTAAAGCAGAAAAGGGGTCAATATTCACTGTGAAGCCCAAATAGAAAATATCTTCCATTTGTTACAATATACTTTCTTGGTGGAGGACTTCTGAGGAGCAAGAATAATTTCACTGACTGGGGAAGCTAGCCTGGACTTTTGTAAAATAACTGGAAGTGGAGAAACCAAGTGGTCAGGTTGATGGTTCGAAGACTGGGAATCTGGTGTCTCGACAGATGGGAAATCAGATCCTGCCTGGGATATAGTATCCATGGAGAATAATTGTTATGAGACCACAGGAAAGGGAAACCATACCTGATGAGGCCAGTAAGGGACAATTTGAATTAGAATGGTCTTCATCCAGCTGGCTTTCTGTAGAACTTTGGGTATCAGGGGAACTAGAGGATAAGCACAGAGGAGACCCAGGGGCCAATCAGGGACTGGAGCATGCCTGAATGACTCCCCCAAGGGGGAGGAGATCAGAGCAATGTACTTGCTGCATTTGTTGTTTAGGGGAGAGGCAAAGAGATCAGAGCAAGGCTGGCTCCAACGGCTGAATATTAGATTTGCTACTGACTGATCCAGGGAACCACTCATGTAGACTTAAGATCTATCTGCTCAGTCTGTCAGCCAGAATGTTGGACTCCACCAGAATGTGCATTGCAGTGAGAAAGTGGTTTGAAGAAATTGCCCATTCCCAAACCCTCATGGCCTCCCTGCACAATGGGTATGAACAAGTCCCCCCCCCGCTTGCTGATGTACTAAACCACCAACATTGTTGTCAGTCAAAATTGCAACTGTCCCCAGAGGAAGGCAGTCCTGAAAGGCTTGCAACATGAGAAGGACCACCCTCATCTCCAGTACATTTGTGTGCAATTTGGTCTCTGTCATGGACCACATGCCTTGGACCATCCGTCCCTAAGAATGTCCCCCATCCCAACAGGGAGGTGTCTGTGGTCACCATGGCCACAGGAGAGGGAAAAATGAAAGGTCTGTAAGGAACTACCAATGCAGATGGCACCTGCAAATCGGAGTGAGCCTGACTGGGGTTGACAATGGATGGCACCGAATTGACCATTGTACCACTAGGGTCCATTGGAGAACTTGCATAAAGAACCTGGCTAGGCTAGGGACAGTAGAAGAATGACAACTGACATGGATCCTAGGATCAGGCAAAATGGTGGAGTAGGGGTGTCTAGTAAAAGTTGAACCTGCTGTCTCAAGGATCTTATTCTCTGGGGTGGCAGAGCTGCTATCTTTGTGATTGTGTTCAATGGCATACCTATGAATTTGATATCCTGTACAGCAGTCATCTTGGATTGCACCATATCCACTGCGAGTCCCAGGTGATGGAACAGGTGCAGCATAACCTGAATAGCCTGACATAGTTGATGCCTTGTGGGTACTGTTAGAAGCCAAGTTTCCAGGTAAGGAAACACCTGGAATCCTTGCAGACAGAGGTGAGCTGCAACCACTGCCATGCATTTGCTGAACACCTGGGGGGCAATGGTGAGGCCAAAGGGCAGTGCTCTGAACTGGTAATGATTGTCCCCAAGCCTGAAGCACAGATATCTTCTGGAGTGCCTGTCTATTTTGATATGATCGTATGCGTCCTGGAGATCTTCAGAGCACATCCTGTCGTTCTTGTGCAGAAGCAGCAGAATGGACTGTACCATAACCATGAGGAACTTTGACTTCTTTATGAATTAATTCAGACTGCTCAGATCCAAGATGGGTCAAAGATCCCCTGTCTTCTTTGGCACCAAAAAGAAGCATGAGTAAGTTCCACATCCTTATTGTTCGGTTGGGACTTGCTGGATGACTCTTTTGTCTAGAAGTTTTTGAACTTCTAGAAGGGCACTCTCCCTCTGAATGTGTGTTATGTTGGGGGAGATACTTCTTGGAACTGGAAGAAGGAAGGGAAAAGGGAATATAGTAACATCTGGAAATAATACTTAACACCCAGGTGTCATTTGTTATGTCTGTCCAGGTTTCTGGGTGCAATGAAAGTCTGCCCCTGGCGGCCGCCAGAGTAGGACAGCTGGGCAGTGCTTCGGGAGCACTGAAAGGGCCTGACAGAGAAAGGTTCCCTGAAGCCCTGGTTTTGAGGACCCCCTTCTCCCTCTGAGGCGACGTCTATCATTGAATCCTCTCCCTCCGCCTCTAGAAGAGGATTCATCTTGTGAATCAGGAAAAGGCCCTTGGAACTTATGGAACCATATCTTCTTTCCACTCTGTTGATTCCTAGAAAAGGTCCACTGTGGGGTAGAAACATGATCCTAATGGCAGACAAGGTCTTGCCTTCCTGTTCGCTGCAGGTAAGAGTCACTTTTACTGATGGCCCAAACAAAGAGGGTGTTATTGAATGATGGCTTAAAGGGGACCACAAATGCACACAGTTTCATCTAGGCATGTCTACTGAGGTTCCTTCCACAGTGTGGGAGATTAACCTTATTGAGGAGTTAGCAATGGAGGCCATAGAGGTCAGCTAGGGGGAAACTTTTTAAGGTCACCCTCTGACAGTGACTGTATCAGAGAAGTAGAGATTTCCTTAATCAGATCTCTCTGAAAGTGCGTGAAGTGTGCCAGGTAATTCAATGCTCTCAGTGTAAACATGGCTGAGGCATAGATGTGCTTTCCATGTCTGTTTAAAGCCTAAGACTCCTTGTTTGGGGGATGAACAATCGAGCTCTGTTCAGCAAGCTCCTTTCTCCTGGCTGCCGACACCACAATAGCATCAACCAGGACACCTTTACTCCAAAAAGGGCAGTCCTTAGGGGGACTAAGATATTTGTCTGCTCATTTGGGAATTGGCTGCATGGTCAGGTGATAAGGTCAATGAGCTGGTCCACTGGGGAAGGGGACCCAGAATGTAGATGGTCCTGTCCCAAATGCTTCCAGGAACACTGACTCCTCCAAGGAAGGGGGTTGGGAGGACCAGCCACCCTTTTGCTTCAGAATTTCTAACACATCACTGAAGGAAATATCATCAGGTGGAGATTGGGGAAGAACCTTCGTCTTCGTCAAAATCAGTGTCCTCTGTCAATGACTCCATAGGGGAGTCCAGGAACCTCCTCTTGCACTGGTGCTCCCGAGGAACCTCCTCCATGGGGCATTTGGGGGAGGACTCAGAAGACAGACAGAACCCTTACTGAGGGGGTAGACTGGAGGCTCTTCAGGAGGGGCGGACCATGGATTGGATAGATGAGAGCAGGGGACTGTGTATCAAGGTGTAGAGAATGCCCTCTCTCCCACCGGGAAGGCCGAAGAAGCCAAGAGAACCTGCCCACCCACCCCAGGAGCCGAAGCCACCAACGGAAAAAAGGATGAGGTCATCCCAGATCCAACACCTCCAGAAGGCAATGTCCCTGAGCTGTTAAAGGCCGAGACCACCAAGGGAAGGGAAGGCTTCAGAAAGGTTGGAGCCGACACCAACCCAAGGACCCAGCGCCGATATCTTGGATCTGAGACCAGCTTCGCTAGAAAAGGAATTGGGGTCAAGCCAGTCAAGAACACTGCTGGAGTCAAGAAAAGAGATGCTCCACTCTCTGACACTGGTGTGCAGAAAATGAAACACTGTCATCTGTGTTAGCATGTCTGGCAGGAGATTCGTGTATATTCTCAGACTAACTTGTATTGTATGCCAGCATGTCTAACTGTAAAAATCTAAATAACTTTTTAAAATCTTCAGTATCTCCCTGCTTATACAAAATGTTTAAGGAATCTGTCAGTGTTTTGATACATTTCTAATTGCACATACATTTCTAATAGCACGTTTGTGAAGGAGAGTCAAAAATACAAACTGCCTGTAGAGAATCTGCTGAACACTAGGTGATATCATTACAATGTTCCTGGTTGCTAGGTGATTATTTGAACAGCTGATTGAAAGGAAAAATAACTTTTTTAAACAGCTGACTGTTAATTTTAAAATAAGACAGTTGAGACTGCTAGTGCTGAGCAGTTAGTTGACAGTTACAGTCAGTTACAGTGCTGTGCAGAAGATACCCAGGAAAAAGGACTCAACAAAAAAAAACGTTTGATACTCCCCAGGTCACCTTGAATGTCTGGCTGCTTCTAGTCATAGTTATCATTTATTCTGAAACATAATTTTAATAATTGATCACCCTTTGAAGGGCGTGTACACAGGTCTGACTCTGGTGGCAGTGTTACCATTTGTATAGGGGAGGGGACACAGCTGGAAATCTGTGTCAGGCTTCCCATAAGTGTTTGTGTGTGTGAGATTTGAATTTATTTTGAGTGTGAGTCAGAGGTCTTAACCTGGAACACACTGCTCTGAAGTGCATGATAAGGGATCACATTTGGGGTGCACAGTGGTATATAGTCCAGTCCCAGGAAAATAGAGCATGTTCCTGTTGTGCTCTTAAGGGAAATTGTGGAATTTTACTCTTGTGCGCTCTGTGCTCTGGTGTTTTCTGTGACGCTCCTGCACTGGAGTCAGTGGTGAAGATTGAGGATCCTTAAATTACTAACCTGAGTTTTAAGTGGGGGACATCACATTAATTGGTGGCAGTTTGGTGGGATACTGGCCAGACGTCATATTTCATTTTTGGCAGCTTAGTGGGATTTTTAACTGGATTTCAGTAGACTGTGGGTAGTTGTTATTAAAGTGTGCACTCTTGACAGCCACAAGGTAAACATTCAGAATTACAATCCACCAGAGTTTTATTTTTTTTTTTAGTTAGATAGTCAGGGATAGCAGGCAAGGATAGCAGAAGATGTTAGCAAGTCAACAAAGATCCAGATGGCTAAGGAGTGTGAATCCAGAGGATTGATGCATGCCAACCTGACCAAGGAAGCAATGATTTCAGCCTTGGTTGCAGCTGCAACTCAGACCAGCCATTCAAAAGATATCCAGTTGTGTGCTGGTGATCTGCAGCCTGATGAGATAAGACAGTCCATATTTTCTTCAGAAGACATGAGACTCCATCTGGAGTTAAACAGGCTGCACCTGGAGGCTGAGGATAAGCAGTGCCAATACAAACTGGAAGCCAAATGAGTGGAAACTGAAGAGATGCTGCTTCTGAAGACCAAACATCTTGAACAGGAATCAGCAGAGAGGCTAAGGTGTTTAGAAGCCAAGGACAATGAGAGACAGTGCAGCCATGAAGTGGAGCTTCTTACCCTTCCAGAGGGTCATGGAGGTAATGCTTAAGGGAATTACCAGACCACAGAAGCCGTAAAGGTCAGTAAACTTTTTCCTCACTACAGGGATAGGGAATACTCTGATAGTTTTATTCATATTTTTGAGAGGGTATGTAGACAATATAATGTTGACCATGAGCTCTGGGTTCAGCTCCTGACTACCTTACTCCATGTTAAAGATGTTCCGGATGTAGCAAAATTAAATGATGTACATTGTTTGAATTATCACAAAGTGAAATGTTGACTGTTTCAAACTTACACCTGACTCGAATAGAAAAACGTTTCATGAACATAGACGCAAACCAGATGAAAGTGTACGTAATTATATTGCTGACTTAAGTACTTACTTTCACAGATGGGTGAGTGGGTGTCAGGTCACCACTTTTGAGGGACTGGCTGACCTTTTCGTGAGAGAACAAGTCCTCAGTACTTTGCCTGATGACATGAGAGTCTGGTTAATAGGCCATGTGTGTAACTCTGTAGAGGAGTTGGGGACAAAAGGGAATCTCTACTTGGCAAGCAGAGTACCACTGCATAAGAAAGGGATACCCAGTGCTGCACATGGACATAAGGGAACCCATGAGGGCAGTCTAAACCACTCCAACAGTGTACACAAGTAGCGGGGAAACTACTAATCCAAGTGCACAGTTAGAGATTAGATGTTTGAAGTGTAACCAGAGGGGACACACAGCAGCCAAATGTCCACTGAGGAAAGGTGAGAAACAGAAGGTGAAGGAGCCAGTAAGTGTGGATGACAAACTGCCAGTGGTAAGTTGTTTAAAAACAACTGAGGTGCTAAATTATCACCAAAATGTATATGCTATCTTAGCAGATGGTAAACAGGTAACTGCTAAAAGGGACACAGCTTCTGATATAACCATTGTGAGGCCTGCAGTGGTTAGAGAAGAGCAGTACTTGTTTGGGCACTCCACTCCAGTCAGAGCATTGGGAGGGACCCTGTTCCATGTACCTTTGGCTAGGGTTCATCTTGAGTGGGAGGGTGGAAGAGGAAGTAAGCAAATAGGTGTGTTTGAAGATATTCATGCAGATGTCCTGATAGGGAATTACTTTGATGATGCAATATCTTGTGTACATGCAGTGACACACAGTCAGGCTTGCAGAAAGGCATGCAAGTCCTGTAGTCTGGGACAGACTCAGAAAGAATTCATACCTGAAGTTGGGACTGGCGTGGTGGCTGTTTCAGAGAAGGTACTATCTGGTGGCAGTAAGTCTGACTGTCATCCACAGCTGCTGGTGTGTACTGATATTCCCTTGATACAATGACTGCGAGGACAGAGGTGAATGGCGGTACCCATAGTGACAGGGAGATGCACCTGTTGGAAGTGACTAGGCTTCCTGTGGAAGAGGAGCTGGGGAAGGTCACGAAGCTAGAGTTGAGACAGGCTCAACTTACAGATCCTATGTTATAAAGATTGAAGGAGATGGCTAAGGGGGGACTTGAGGCTCAAGGAAGAGGGGAGTCTGTATAATGGAACAAAGGTTTGCTGTACAGAGAGTGGACTCCTGGAGGTGGGCTAGAAGGTGAAGTAATATGAGAGTTGATAGTGCCTAGAGCTTACCATCTGCCATTTTTAGCTATAGCATATGACATTCCTTTTTCAGGTCATATGGGCATAAGACGCACTAAGAAACGTATTATGCAAAATTTCTATTGGTCTGGGATTGTGAGGGATGTGGTAGGATATTGTAGGACATGTGAACCATGCCAAAAAGTTGGTAAAGTTGGGGACAAAGTTAAAGCTCCATTAATGCCTTTGCCTGTTATCAAGGAGCCGTTTCAGAGAGTGGCCCTGGATACTGTGGGACCCCTCAATACTCCACGTTCTACAGGAAAGAAATACATCTTGGTGGTAGTAGACTCTTCTACCCAATATCCTGAGGTGGTGGCTCCGTCATCTATTCAAGCACAGAAGTTAGCAAATGCTATGCTAGAAATCTTCAGCAGAGTAGGTTTTCCATGGGAAATACTGACTGACCGAGGTGCTAACTTCATGTAAGGCCTGCTGACTTGTCTGTGGAAGTGTTGTGGGGTGAAACATCTAAAGATCATCCCCGGACTAATGCTCTTGTGGAGAAGTTAAACTCTTTGCAGACCAGTTTAAAAGGGAGTGGGACAGGTATTCGCCCCATTTGTTAATTACGTACAGGGAAGTACTGCAGGAATCTACAGGTTTTTCACCCTTTGAGTTGTTATACAGGCATAGGGTGAGGGGGCCTTTAGATTTAATTTGAGATGAATGGGAAGGTGAGAGTGAATCTCCCAAAGAATCTGTTGTGGCTTATGTTCTCAATTTTCAGACAAGACTTAAGGAGCTCATGTGTTTAGCTCAAGAGAACCTAGCAGTAGCCCAACAAAAGAAGGTGTGGTATGACGGGAATGCTCGAGCCTGAGAGTATGCTGAGGAATAGAAGGTGATGATACTTGTTTCTGTTACACCTAACAAGTTACAAGCAGCTTGGAAGAAACCCTTTGACATGGTGAGGAAAATCAATGGAGTAAACTAATGGTAAATTTGGTAGGTAGGAGACAGGAGCACAAACTCTACCATGTGAATATGATGAAATCTTATCATGACAGGGAGGCCCTAATATTGAGCATTCATAGTGGATGGCAGAAACAGTCTGAAAGGGTTATGGTAACTGAGCTTTTGGGTGAGGCTAGGATTGACAAGAAGAGATCACCATATCAAAACAGTTAACTCATAATCAAGTCCGGCAGATAAAAATGGTATTGCAGGAATTTGGGGATATGTTCACAGGGAAACCTGGGTGTGCTGACTTGGTGCAGCACCGTGTTGACACAAGACACCAAAAACCTATTAAGCAGGTTCCTTATAGAGTATCTGAGAGAGAGTGAAGCAGCCTCTGAAAGAATAAATAAGGGAAATGCTAGAACTAGGGGTAACTCAAGCGTCCAACAGTCCTTGGGCTTCCCCTGTAGTGCTAGTACCAAAGAAGGATGATAGTGTGAGATTCTGTGTAGACTACTGAAAATTAAATAGTTGCAAAGAATCAGATGTATACCCTATGCCGAGAACAGACAAAGCCCCAGAACAGCTGGGTGGGGCTAGGTATCTGACCACTATTGATTTGACTAAGGGATACTGGCAGGTACCCTTCACTTCTGCTGCTAGAGAAAGGTCAGCTTTTGTAACCCCTTACAGATTTTATGTATTTACCAGGATGCTTTTGGAATGAAAAATGCCCTAGCAACTTTCCAGAGGCTTTTACCTTGGTAGGAGTAGGGGAACATGCTCTAGCATACTTGGGCGACATTAGTATTTACAGCCATTCCTGGCAGGAACATCTCCAACATGTGAGGGAAGTCTTGGACAGATTAAATAGGGCAGGATTAACCATCAAACCCAGGAAGTGTCAATTGGGTATGGCAGAGGTCACTTACTTAGGACACAGAGTGGGAAGTGGTAAAATTAGACCAGAACCTGTCAAGGTGGAAGCTATTCATGCATGGCCAATTATTGTTACTGAGAAACAAATAAGAGCATTGTTAGTGACAGCGGGGTACTATAGGAAATTTGCATCCAATTATAGTACCATAAGCTGCATCACTTACTGACCTAACTAGGAAGAATATCAGACAAGGTAGTGTGGACCACAGATTGTGTACAGGCATTCCAAAAACTTAAAGAGATTTTGGGAGGACCCCCTGTGTTAGCCAGCCCGGATTACAATAAATAATTTATTTTATAGCTAGATGCTTCAAATTATGGGGTGGGGGCTGTATTTAGCCAAGTTTCTGCAGAAAGAGAAGAGCACTCAGTGGTATATCTGAGCTGTAGACTCCAACCAAAAGAAGAGTGTTATGCAGCTGTGGAGAAAACAGTGTTTGGCCATAGTGTGGGCATTGCAAAAGCTGCAGCCCTATCTTTTTGGGAGAAAATTCACTGTACTCCTAGATCATAACCCTTTAACATGGCTTAATAGGGTCAGTAAGCAAAATGCCAAGATACTGAAGTGGACTTCGCAGTGGGGTTAATAATGCCAATGCAGATGGATGGTCCAGGAGAGGAGTGGGTTAATATTCCCAGGTAGACCCATTTTTCTCAAGCATTTGTTTTCAAGGGTCACTTAAAAATTATGCTTGAGTCATGGGGGTGGGGGAGAAATGCGAAGAAAATGAAACACTGTCATCTGTGTTAGTATGTCTGGCAAGAGACTTGTGCATATTCTCAGATTAACATGTATTGCATGCCAGCATATCTAATTGTAAAAATGTAAATACATGTTTAAAATGTTGAGTATCTCCCTGCTTATATAAAATGTTTAAGGAATCTGTCAGTGTTTTCATATGGTTCTAATTGCACATGTTTGTGAGGGAGATTCTAAAATGCAAACTGTATGTAGAGGATCAGTTGAACAGTAGGAGATGTCATTAGAATGTTCCTGTTGCTAAATGATTATCTGAACACATGATTGATAGGAAAAATCTTTTTTAAACAGCTGTTATTTTTAAAATAAGACAATTGAGACTGGTAGTGCTGAGCAGTTAGGTAAGAGCAGCAGTTAGTTGAGAGTTACAGTCATTACAGTGTTGTGCAGAAGATACCCAGAAAAAAGGACTCACCAAAAAACTGTAATCCTGCCTTTACCTTGTGTTATGTTTTAGATTAGGTCAGTTGCAGTATTCTCTAGTTAGATTAGGAAAGTTTAGTTATTTATTGATTTTCTAAATTGATGGACTTCTAGCTTACCATTTAATTTTATATTTCTGGTGATGAATTTGGGTGTCTATTGATAGTTATTGATTTACATTTTTGTAATCATTTTACTTATTAAATGTTTTTCATTACTTTACATTGTGGCTGGATAGTCACTGTGTTCTTTAGAGCTTAGAGAGTGTTTATACCTGTTTGATACTCCCCAGGTCACCTCGAATGCCTGACTGCTTCTGGTCATGGCCATCATTTACTTTGACATTTAATTTTTAATAACTGATCACCCTTTAAAGGGTGTGTAGACCTGTCTAACTCTAATGGCAGCATTACCATTTGTATTGGAGATGGGCCACAGCTAGAAATCTATGTCAGGCCATAAGTGTTTGAGTGCGTGAGATTTGAATTTATTTTGAATGTGAGTGAGTCAGAGGTCTTAAACTGGAATACATTGGTCTAAAGTGTTTGAAAAGGGATTACATTTGGGGTGGACAGAGGTATGCAGTCCAGTCCCAGGAAAATAGTGTGGTTTCCTGTTGTGCTCTTAAGGGAAATTGTGGAATTTTATTCGTGTGCTCTGGTGTTTTCCATGATGCTCCTGCACTGGTTTCAGTGGTGAGGACTGAGGCTCTTTAATCACTGACCCAGGTTTTAAGTGTAGGGCATTACATTACTTGGTGGCAGTCTGGTGGGATATTGGCCGGACGTTACAGCCAGTCCACTCAAAAGTGTCAGGCCCTGAAGCTATGAAGCCAAAGATAGGATCAGAGGAGGAGGCTGAAGTATCCAAGTCAGAGTTCTCACAGATCCACCATGGGTCAGAAAAGGCAGAATCCCCAGCTCGATCTCAGCTTTGAGAAAACTCGTCGTCATCTGAAGCATATCAGAGTGGGACAGCCAAGAGGATCTAGAGGAAACAGAGGAATGGGTCAAACTAACTGGCAACAGGCTGGGCCGGATGTTCTGGATAGGTGAGGGAGATCTACTCCATCACAGATTGTGGCTCCAGAACCTCCGATCTGGGTGACTGTGACCTGGAGTCTGCTTTGGAGAAGAAGAGAGGTGGATCCGTATGTTCTCCACAGGTTCTGACTGACTGCTCGGACCCCAGGTCTGAGGGTCTGGCAGAGAGGATGGCTTGGCTTATGCCAGCTCCACTGGATCTGAGGGCTCTCTCAGATCCGGAGAGAAGCGAGAGCAGAAGGGATCAGAGGACGACAGATCAGACAGCCTCCTGCACTTCTCAGAGCAGAAGCCATTGTCCCCAGAGTAACAGAGGGGGCACACTTCTTCAGGACAGGGGTCTGGGCTCCAGAAGCCAGGAGAAGACCTCTCAAGATAAGTTTATTGCATTGGTCAGCGAGGGCCTGGGGATTAAAGGCCAAGCAGATATCACATGGCATCTCCAAGTGTCCTGGACCCAGGCAATACACGCACCTCTTGTGGGCATCCGATTGGAGAATCTTATGCCCACAAGAGGCAAACCTCTTAAAGCCAGAGGGTTTGTCAGGCTTGTCAGGCATGCTAGAGAGATAGCACATACACAAGCACAACTCACACATGCACACTATAAGCTATACTCTAGCTAACTACAGCTAAAAGATACAAGGAAAGTTTTTTTTTTTTTTTGTATACAGCAGAAGAGAAAGAGAAACAGGGAAATAAAAGGGAGAGGCGAAAGGCAGGAAAGGACCCTAATGCCAACAAAAACTCTAAAAGACAGGGAAAAATACATTACAAATGAGGGGAGGTTAACACTACAGATACAAAAAGGCTATAAATTAACTAGGAGAGAAAAAAGTGCTAATAAGATTACAGAAACAAAGGACAATTCTTACTTAGCTGAAATGAGGCTAAGAGTCACGTCTGTGCTGGAAGGCAGTGAACAAGATCTGAGGGTCTGAAGAGGAGTGAGGCATTATAGGAGAAAGAGGAGTTTGAGACTCGGATTGTATGTCTGGAAGAAATGGCCAAGTTGGATCTCAGGACAGATCCGAAGACCAGTTTGTGATGCATAATGAGATGGACATCAGATCTTCATATTTTCATTTTCCCTTCTCTTTCTTTCTCTCCTTTTTCCTTTCATTTTTCATGTAATTTGGCCTATTTCCAGAGTCAGAAGGGAGAAAGCTTGCAAGTATTAGTTTATTTCATGTTCAAGAAAGGAATGAGGCCAAAGGTCTTGCACAGATTTTTACAAGGCTTAAAGGTACACCAGACCCAGGAATGTGCCGTAAAGGCCATGTGTGTCCTGGGTTGGAACATTGTGCTCAAACTTGGCATACTTTTTACAGCCTGAAACTTTTTCTGTCTCAAAAATTACATCCAATACAGCAAATCACCACCAACATGACAAGGTAATATAGACAGCTACAAGAAGCACGATACGCACACACACACAAAAAAAAAACATAATTAAACAATGGAAAAATGTTTGCAATATGCAGAATTAGGCCTCAGCTAATCCGGGAGTGAAGGGGGAAGCCAAATATATATATATATATATATATATATATATAGAGAGAGAGAGAGAGATTATTAAAAACAAAAAAATAATGTTTTACTATTACTGTTAACTTTTTTTACTTATGTTTACTATAAAAAAATTAAAAGTGAAGAAAAAAAATAGATTCTGTCTAAATGTTGAGTATCAATAGGAGACACAGACTTATCTGATTAATTTTTAAAGACAGCTTTAGGATCATGGCTGAAGCAGAAGTTGGCAAATGAGATCCAGGAGGTTGTGAGAGTGCAAGTGCATTATGGGAGAAGGAAGGCACTCTAGTACTGGTGTGAACACAGTAGTTAAGAAATTGCTGGCTCCATTCCACAACGTGTAAATTACCTAAAAGCTGAGAAGGATAATGTAATATTAGATTGTGAAGGCTGCCAGCCTAGCTAGATAAAATTTTGTAAATAATTCTATGTCATTTGTAAATATTAATATAATGATTAAATAATATGTTGCACTGAGCTTCAAAAATGTAATCACAGTGCACCCTGCTGGAGGAAAGCTGTTAAGTAAGGAATCTTACAACTGTGTTTGATCTCAAGCTCAGAGACAGGATGTCTGGGTCAGCAAAGTCTTTCTATTGTTTTAAGACAGAGATAATTGCTAGATTTTACATGTAAAATTGTCTTTTATTGCTGTGGCTTCCTGGCCAGGTGCAGCTTACAAAGAAATGTAAATTCTGAGTTTCTGTTAGCCTGGGAACTAAAGGAGAAGTGATAAAAATGATAAAATGTGAAATGACTCTGCAGTACTGGGTGTTATCAATTTAAGACTTTCTCAGAGGGAAAGACTGAGCATTTTGTATCTTGATCTAGATCTGAAAACAATTCACAAGCATTTGCTTGCTCTGTATGCAAGTAATATTTAGAACAGTGATTTCTCTTACAGTTAGATAGGAATTTAGTCAGATAAGTCTAGCTGTTTTCTATATTTATGTCAGACTATCCTACAATATTGTTTTAAAGTTCCTGTGTTGAACTGATGAGATTTATCTTGTGTTTATATTATTTATTATTAAATATTTTTAAACCTTTCAACTGTGGCTGTTTTGTGTAGAAATAATTTAAGCTCTTAAAGTACATTGCATGTATTTGGTTATACTGTCCAAGCCACTCCAACAGTCTTGCTGTTCGGCACACTTACTATTTGGATAACAGTAATATTACACAGTGAAATTGGTCACCCTTTGGGAAGGGCCTTATAGTAGCTGATAATAGTGGCTGGTGGCAGTAGGTACTACCTTATAGTTGGGGCAGAAAGGTGGCATAGCTGGAGAACCTGCGCCAGCCTTCCCCAGGAGTGTCTGTGTGTTTGTGTCTAAATCAAATCTTAAAGTGTGTGTGTGTGTGTGTGTGTGTGTGTGTGTGTGTGTGTGTGTGTGTGTGTGTGTTTGTGTCAGCTACTTGGGCAGGGACACAAAGCAGTGGCTGGACAGAGAGGGTGTTGGAGGTTTTAGCTTGACCACTACACTGAGATCCGGACCCTACAGCTGTGCCAGTGGGGAGTCTTATTGGGGCTCTAGTGAGAAAGGGAGAAACCAGTCCCAGACTGACTGTGATCTCTGTGTGGTCTTAAGGGAAATTGTACTTTACTGTGTGTGTACTTGCTATCCCCCTAATGTGCACGCCCCTCACTGGTGCTAGTGGTGAGGAGTGAGGCTCCTTGATTAATGGGCCAGTGCACGGGTGTCACATATTAATTGTTTGACAGTGGTGGGATATCCACATCATATATTAATTGTTTCTCCCTTCTCTATGGCGCCCCACTACTAACTAATCTTCAGTCCTTGTTAAAAAAACAGCTTACCTCCTGCTATAACAAAATTGCAAAATTTGCCACCAGCTATAAGTCTTCCGCTCACCACTGTCTCTCCCTCCATAAACTAAAATGGCTAGAACTTCCCAATCAACTAACTTACACTCAACTAACTCTAGCCCATAAGCTTATTCTAAACCCCTCCATCTGTCCCTCCCTTTCCTCTGCCTTTAAAATGCACCTACCTAACAGAGTTCTAAGGTCTAATAATCAAAATCTGCT
Source organism: Protopterus annectens (assembly GCF_019279795.1). Taxonomy (NCBI): domain Eukaryota; kingdom Metazoa; phylum Chordata; order Ceratodontiformes; family Protopteridae; genus Protopterus; species Protopterus annectens. The sequence goes on from NC_056745.1 coordinate 1,250,110,620, forward strand.
AGAAGTGCATAAATTTACTCATCCCCCAGGCAAAAACCTTCTTTCCTTCAGCCTCGCTCACCTCTGGAACTCCCTACCACCAAGCATCCGCACCACCTCTAACCACTCTACCTTCAAAAAGTCTCTTTTCTTACACCTAGCATCACAGTGGGAATGCTCTTGCTCCCACCCCACATAACTAACTCTACTTAATGTCCTTCAATATCATATCTTACTTTATTTAGCTACTATGCTTGTTCTCTAATCTGTATTAATGTTTTCATTTGTTCTATTACTAGCATGTTTCTTCCCATTGTATTAACTGTTATGACTGCTATTCTATATCTGATTAGTTTTACTTTTATTCTGCCTACATTGTATTAACAACTCTCTGTACCTAGATTGTCACTGTCAAATGTTGAATGTACATTTTGTTTTTTTTTGGAGCTTTTCTCCCCAGGACTCCATTGAAAACGGGTTCTTTATGGCCCAATGGACTATCCTGGTAAACCAACTGCAATAAATAAATAAATAAATAATTGTTTGATAGTGGTGAGTTAGCCACATCACAAACTAATTGGCTTGTAGTGGTATGGATAGTGAATTCCTGTAGCTTGTGTACAGTGATCACTGAAGGTGTTTTAGTACTCTAAATCAGCCATGCAGTGAATATTCAGAGTTCAGATCACAATTGTTTTGTTTCTTTTGTTAGCTTAGTTAATCAGGGAGAGCAAGCAAGCAAGCATGTCAGCAGAGGAGTACAGTAAGCTGACAGTTGGCTGAGATGTGCCAGGCTAAATGACTGGTGTATGGAAACCTGACTAAAGCACACATGATTGCAGCTTTGGTCACAGCTGCATCATAGAATAGCAACCAGGAGGATGATCAGACTGTCCTTGGAGATGTACAACACTCAGAGAATGGACAGCTCAACCTTTCTGCAGAAGACTTTAAAATCCATCTGGAACTAAAGAGACTTGAGTACAGGCATTTGGAAACAGAAGCAGCATTGAGACTGAGACGTCTAAAGGCTGAGGAGAATGAGAAACTGCTACGCCTGGTAGCTGCGGAGAAGGAGAGGCAGAGGTAGCACAAAAAGGAGAGGCTGACTCTTCGTCAGAGTCATGGAGGTCATGGGGAAGGGAGTATCTGGACCCCAGAACCACAAAAGATCTGTAAATTTCTTCCAAAGTTTACAAAGGGGGATAATTTTGATAGTTTCATTCATATGTTTGAGAGGGTTTGTAAACAGTATGATGTTGTCCAAAGGCTCTGTGTATGGTTCCTGACCCCCTTACTCCATGGTAAAGCTGTAACTGTGTTGCCTAAATTCTCTGTTCATGAATATTTTGATTATACTGCTGTTAAGAATTGTTTGCTAGAATTTTTTAAGCCAACACCTGAAGCTTATAGGAAAAAGTTTTCTGAGCATAGACACAAGGCAGATGAAAGTGTCTGTGAATATGTTGCTTAACTAAGCACTTATTTTCATAGGTGGGTGAGTTGATGTCAGGTCACCACTTTTGAAGGTCTGGCTGAATTTTTGGTGAGAGAGCAAGGCCTTAGCCCTTTGCCTGAGGACATGAGGATCTGGCTAGCTGATAGACAATGTGCTATTTCAGATGAGTTGGGGAAGAAGTGAGACCTATACCTAGCACGTAGGGCATCACTGCACAGGAAAGGGACACTCAGTACTGCTCATGGGTCTAATGGAACCCATGATGGCAGCCCGGACTGCCCCAACAGAATCTGCCAGTAGCAGGGGAAGCCACTAGTCCAGGTACACATCCAGGACCTAGGGTTAAATGTTTTGAATGCAACTAGTGGTGTCATGTGGCATACAGATGTCCATGGAGGCAAGGTGGGGAACAAAAGTTGGGAGAGCCAGTAAGTGGGAAAGACAAAATGCCAATAGTAAGTTGTCTTGAGACAACAGGGGACCACACTACCATCCTGCAGATGTCCTGATAATGTCCAGGACCTAGGGTTAAATGTTTTGAATGCAACTAGTGGGGCCATGTGGCATACAGATGTCCACAGAGGCAAGGTGGGGAACAAAAAGTGGGAGAGACAGTAAGTGGGAAAGACAAAATGCCAATAGTAAGTTGTCTTGAGACAACAGGGGCACCAAACTACCATGCAGATGTCCTGATATGGAAGGATTTTGATGAGGCAGTACCATGTTTTAATGCAGTTACATGCAGTCAGGGGTGGAGACATGCTTGTGGGTCTGGTAGCCTGGGGGAGACCCAGTCAAACCGCACACTTGCAGCCAGGACTGGTGAGGTGGTTACTTCAGGGAGGGAGCTGCCCTGTAGCAGTGAGACTGAAGGTGAGTCACAGCTGCTTGTGGGTACTGATGTTCCCTTGGACAGAGGGACTGCAAAAGTAGAGGTGAGTAGTAGTACCTAGGCTAACAGTGAGGCACCGCTGTCACAGGATGCCAGACTTCATGTGGAAGGGGTGCTGGGAAGGGTTACAAAGAGAGAGTTGAGACAGGCTCAGCTCTCAGACCCTACATTACAAGGCCTGAGAGAGGTGGCTAGTGAGGTGCCTGATTCTCAAGGGAAGGGGGATTTTGTATACTGGGACAAAGGGTTACTATATAGAGAGTGGACCCCTGAGAGAGAAGGCTAGAAGGTGAGAGAATACAGCAGATGGTAGTGCCTAGAGCCTACCGTCTGGCGGTTCTAGCCATAGCCCATGATATTCCCTTTGCAGGTCATATGGGCATAAAATGTATAAAAAGACATATTATGCAGAACTTCTATTGACCTGGAATTTACAGAGATGTAACTGGCTACTGCAGGACCTGTGAGCAGTGCCAAAAGGTAGGCAAGGCAGGAGACAAGGTGAGAGCTCCTCTGATGCCTTTGCCTGTGACTGAGGAGCCATTTCAGAGGGTAGCTATGGATATTGTAGGGCCTCTGAGTACCTCATGTTACACAGGGAAAAAGTATATCCTAGTGGTAGTAGATTATGATACAAGATATCCTGAGGCAGTGGCTTTGTTCTCCGCTGAGGCAGAAAAGGTGGCAAATGCTTTGTTACATATTTTCAGCTGGGTAGGTTTCCCAAAAGAAATACTGACTGACAGAGGTGCCAATTTTATGTCAGACCTGCTGGCTTGTCTGTGGAAGTACTGTGGGATGAAGCACCTAAAGACAATCCCTACCATCCTCAGACTAATGGTCTTGTTGAGAGGTTAAACTCTACACTCAAGTCCATGCTACAGGCATTTGCACACTATTTTATGAGGGAGTGGGACAAATATTTTCCCCATCTGTTGTTTGCTTACAGAGAGGTTCCTCAGGAATCTACGGGTTTTTCACCCATTAAGTTGCTGTATGGGCATAGGGTGAGAGGACATCTAGACTTAATTCTAGATGAGTGGGAGGGTGAGTGTGAATCTCACAAGGAGTCTGTTGTGGCATATGTCCTAAACCTCAGGACAAGGCTCAGGGAACTCATGGACTTGGCCCAGGAGACCCGGGTAGAAGCCCAACAGCAGAATAAGGTATGGTATGACAGGAATGCTCGAACTAGAGAATATGCTGTAGGGCAGCAGGTAATGGTTCTCATTCCTGTCAGACATAACAAGCTGCAAGCAGCCTAGGAGGGACCCTACAAGGTGGTAAGGAAGGTCAGGGATGTTAACTACATGGTAGAACTGCTAGGCAGGAGACAGAGGCACAAACTGTACCATGTTAACATGATGAAACCTTACCATGATAGGGAGGCTGTTGTGCTGATTACTTGCAGTGGATTGCAGGAAGAGTCTGAGGGAGATCTGGTGACTGATCTACTCACAGTGAGGCTCAGACTGACACCTCAGTGGAAGGGGTAGCAATGTCCCAGTAGCTATCTGCTACCCAGGTTCGAGAAATCCAAGCAGTGTTGCAGGATTTTGGAGACATGTTCACTGGGAACCAGGGTGTACCCACCTGGTGCAGCACCAGGTGGATACAGGACCCCAAAGGCCTATTAGACAGGCCTCTTATAGGGTGCCTGAGAGAGTCAAACAGACTCTGAGAGAAGAGATGCAGGAAATGTTGGAACTAGGGGTAATTCAAGAGTCCAACAGTCCCTGGCCTCCCCAGTGGTGCTGGTGCCAAAGAAGGATGGCAGAACCATATTCTGTGTGTGGACTACAGGAAATTAAATAGTGGCACAGAGTCAGATGCTTACCCCATGCTTAGGTCAGATGAAGCCCTAGAGCAGCTGAGGGGGGGGGCTAAGTATCTTACCATGGGTTGCTAGCAGGTGTCCTTGATTCCCAGTGCTAGAGAGATGTCAGCCTTTGTGACACCTTTTGGCTTGTATGAGTTCATAAAGATGTCCTTTGGGATGAAACATGCCCCAGCAACTTTCCAGAGGCTGATAGATCATATCCTAGCAGGAGCAGGAGGTCAGAACCTGCTAAAGTGGAAGCAATTCAGGCATGGCCTGCACCTGTTACCAAAAAGCAGATGAGGGCATTCTTAGGGACAGCAGGGTACTACAGAAAGTTCATCCCCAGTTATAGTACCATAGCTGCTCCCCTCACAGACCTGACAAGGAAATACAGGCCAGATAAGGTAGTGTGGATCACAGCATGTAAGAGGCATTCCAGAAGCTTAAGGAAGCTTTGGGAGGACCCCCTGTGTTAGCCAGTCCAGATTACAGCATGGATGCTTTGAACCATGGGGTGGGGGCTGTACATAGCCAGACTTCGGAGGGAAAAGAGCACCCAGAGGTTTATCTCTGTCATAGGCTCCAACCCAGGGAGGAATGCTATGCAGCTGTAGAAAAGGAATGTCTAACCCTAGTGTGGGCACTGCTGAAACTTCAGCCTTATCTATATGGAAGAAAATTCACTGTAGTTACAGATCACAATCCCCTAACATGGTTACACTGAGCCAGCCAGCAAAATGCCAAGCTGCTAAGATGGAGCCTGGGGTGGCAAGCATATATGTCAGCGCAGCACAGTAGTGGGGTTAGCAATGCCAGTGCAGATGGGATCTCAAGACAGGGGATGAGGTAAGATGTACTTAGATAGATCTAACCCTCTCAAGCAATGTTTCTCAAGGGTCACTTGAAAAACTAGCTTGAGTTCTCGGAGGGGGGGATATGTGAAGGCTGCCAGCCTAGCTAGATGGAATTTTGTAAATAATTCTGTCATTTGTAAATAATATAATCCACAAGCTTGTTTTACAAATGTAAAGAGAACTATGTGTTATGATTAAACTATATGTTGTATTGAGCTTCAAAAATGTCACCACAGTGCACCCTGCTGGAGGAAAGTTGTTACATAAGGAATCTTAGAACTGTGTTTGATCTCAAGCTTGGAGACAGGATGTCTGGACCAGCAAATTCTTTCTACTGTTTTAAGACAGAGATAATTGCTAGATTTTACATGTAAAAGTGCCTTTTATTGATGTGGCTTCCTGGCCAGGTGCAGCTTACAAAGAAATGTACATTTTGAGTTTCTGTTAGCCTGGGAACTAAAGGAGACGTGATAAAAATGATGTAATGTGAAATGACTCAGCAGTATTGGGTGTTATCAATTTAAGACTTTCTCAGAAAGACTGAGCATTTTGTATATTGATCTAGATCTGACAACATCTCACCAGCACTTGCTTGCTCTGTATGTAAGTAACATTTTTGAACAGTGATTTATCTTAGAGTTAGATAGGAATTTAGCCAGATTAGTCTGTTTTCTATATTTATGTCAGACTATCCTACAATATTGTTTTAAAGTTCCTGTGATTTCTGAACTCTTGATTAGCACTGTGTTGAATTGATGACATTTGTCTTGTGTTTGTATTATTTATTATTAAATATTTTTAAACCTTTCAACTGTGGCTGTTTTATGTAGAGATAATTTAAGCTCTTAGAGTACATTGCATGTATTTGGTGATACTGTCCAAGCCACTCCAATAGTCTTGCTGTTCGGCACACATACTATCTAGATAACAGTAATATTACACAGTGAAATTGGTCACCCTTTGGGAAGGGCCTTATAGTAGCTGCTAATAGTGGTTGGTGGCAGTTGGTACTACCTTATAATCAGGGTAGAAAGGGGGCATAGCTGGAGAACCTGTGCCAGCCTTCCACAGGAGTGTCTGTGTGTTTGTATCTAAATCAAATCTTAAAATGTGTGTGTGTGTGTGTGTGTGTGTGTGTGTGTGTGTGTGTGTGTGTGTGTGTGTGTGTGTGTCAGCTACCTGGTCGGGACACGAAGCAGTGGTTGGACAAAGAGGGTGCTGGAGGTTTTAGTTTGACCACTACGCTGAGATCTGGACCCTATAGCTGTGCCAGTGGGGGTCTTATTGGGGATTTGGAGAGAAAGGAAGAAACCAGCCCCAGACTGACTGTGATCTCTGTGTGCTCTTAAGGGAAATTGTACTTTACTATGTGTGTACTTGTTATCCCACCAATGTGCATTCCCCTCACTAGTGCTAGTGGGGAGGATTGAGGCTCCTTGATTACTGGGCTAGTGCACGGGCATCACGCAGATATTTACATAACATGAAATAAAAGACATGAAAGAATGTTAAGTGTGACTCCACCTGGTGAAAAGCAGAAAGGCTATCCAGGCTAAAAGGAAAACTAAGAATACACACACAGCAGATAAAAGGGGAGCAACAAAAAGCTTCTTGAAGTGTAATGGAAAAGGTCTTACCTAAATGAAAAAGGGTGCCAGTTCAAAGGACTGCTTTTCAGACAAAATCAGGGGTAAAATACATACAAAAGAGTTTACATAGTTAATATATAAACTTAAGAAGATGACACAATCCCCCCTCCCAAAAAACAGATTTTAAACTCAAGAGTGAAGCAAGTGCAACAGGCCAGCTACACTAGATGAGAATTTAACTTACACGCCAATGCACAGAAAGCTGTTAATGATCCAATAGCCAAACCACCTCTGTAGCACACAGGGATAAATATTCAGTCACATCAGGCCAACTTTTCATGACAGTGTCACTCTTATCTTAGGACTGTTTCAACAAAAGTATGTAAATACCAACATGAAAAGAAAAAAGACCACTAGGAGTAGCAGGAAGAGGGTGATCCCACCTGCCTTATCTGGAATTCTGGAGCTCTTTCCCACTGCTGCAGACAGGAGAGCTGGTGATTTAGAACAGACAGGAGTCATGGAATTGCACCCTGAATACTCTACTGGTAAGAAAGGGCATATACAATAGCAACTATTTTCCACATCCCACAGGAAAAGTAGAACTATGCAAGTCATGCTCATTCTACTGTATCATCACGGAATCTTACATCGCCAAGAAGGAAGAAGTTATCATTCTGCTACATTATGGTGCTAAGCAAGGACAAATGAAAGTTATGCACTTAACATAATGATATACCTGTGTTGTCTCATTTTCATCTGGTTCAACCTTTTGGTTGTTGGATCCTATCAGATCTGATCTTGACACCTTTGTCTAAAGCTGTAGATTTGAGGGACTGATTCCTCTCCCTACCCATAATTCTCTCCTCTCTATTGAATTACCTCAGATCAAGTTTGCTGACTTGTATCTAAAAAGTGTTTCCTTTCTATAATTGAATAAACCTTTAAGTGTCTCAGAAACATGTTAGTACCACACTAAGGTACAAACAAAAAATTAACAGTCTTAGGTGAAGTCTTCCTGGTCACTAGAAGCTGTCAATGGCAATACTGGAAAGGGGAAGGAGGAAAGGATGCTGAACAGGATGAAAATGAGACAACATGGATCTATCATTTCGGTAAGTACATAGCTTTCTTATCCAATGATGTCTATTTTCATCCAAATTAACCTCTGGAAAAGATTCACAAGCTGCAAAAGTCTTCTGGGTGGCATCAAAGAAGGACATTCCTGAGAACAGTGGAAACAAAGGAGGAACATGTTCTGGACTGCACATCCAATTTGTAATGGGATACAAAAAAGTGAACTGTGGACCATGTTGCTGCTGCACAAATGTCATGGATGCAATTCTTTTTATGTATGGTATAGAAGCAGCTACTGCTCTTGTGGAATGGGATTTTGGTTTGGTATGTAGGGTTAAACGCTTTGGTAGGAAGGAAGAATTAGTTCTTAAGGCCTCTCTGTCTTTATGAAAAATGAGATATGGTAGCTTGCAAGACAGTGCTTGTAATTTAGAGATCCATCTAGTGGATGTAATTACAACAACAAAATGTTTTTCCATGAGAGATACTTGAAGTCTACTGAAGCTGCTGGTTCAAAGGATTATTGCATCAAGGCTTGAAGCATGATAGTGATGTCCATGGAGGAACTGGATCCCTGATTGATGGCCTGAGGAAGAAAGCATCCTTTTTAAAGGGTTTGGGTATTTTAAGAGAATCTAAAGAGCCGTCATTATGCCCTATGTGAATATTTGATAAGGTGGCTATCTGCACCTCGATATTGGAGAAGCTGGATCCTTTCTGAGAAAGTTCTGACAGGAAATTTAACACTGATGGAAGAGGAGCAGAAAAAGGATCTAATCTTTTTGAGGAAAACCAAATAGAAAAATGTTTCCATTTGATTTGATATATCTTTTTGGTTGACTGTTTTTGAAAAGCAGAAATAATGTGGAACACCGAAGAAGATAGCCTGGCATTTCTGGCCATTGTCAGAAATGGATGAACCATGTGGTCAGCTTTTGGGTTTTTACATCCAGCAGAGGCAATCTAGATGGGTGAGTCAGGAGGTCTGGAATGTGGTCCCGTACCCAAGGAGGATGTATCAAATGAGGCCAAAGGAAGGGGAACCAAACCTGCTGGGGCCAAAATGGAGCAATGAAATTCACGTGCACCTTCTGGCTTTCTGAATGAATGTCATCAAAAAAGGTATGGAAGGCATAGAGGATAACAGGGGGGCAATTGTGAACTAGAGTATTCCTCTGTGATTGTTCCTGTGCAGGTATTAGGGCAAAGTAATTGCTGCACTTGCTGTTGTTCATATATGAAGCAAAGAGGTCACAGCAAAGTCAGCCTCAATGGCTGAAAATTTGCTGTCATTGTCTTCCTAGCAGTAGAAATGACTTGCTCAACTTGTCCACTGGTACATTTGATGTCCCCAGGTTGTGTGTTGCTATCAAAAATGATGGAAAGACATTGTCCACTGCCACACTCTCATGGCCTCCTGGCAAAGTAGACATGATACTGTTCCCCTTGTTTATTGATGTACCAGACCACTGTCCTGTTGTCCATCTGGAAGGATATCACACCCATAGGAGGCAGTCCTGAAAAAGCCTGCAATGCTAGGAGAACTGTCCTTATCTACAAGATAATGATGTGAAGGTTGGCCTCTAGGGGTGACCAAGTAGCTTGAAACATCTTTCCCTGGAAATGCCCTGCCCCTTCACCCCAGGAAGGAAGCATTTGTGGTTACTGTGGCCCAGAGTTCTGATGGACAAAAGATTCTTCCTTCCTATACTGATGCAGAGGTTATCCACCATTTTATATGATTGCTGCAAATTTGAGTGAGGCAAATCTTGGCATGGAGTGGGTGTAGACTTTGTGACCAATGAACTGAAAGAGATCATTGTAATATACTAATTTCTCTGACAAGATACCACATAAGTGTAACAGTGAAGGCTATCAAATCTAGCAGATGAAGAATCAACCTTACTGGAGGAAGAGACTGCTGAATAACCTGAGAGGCCACTAGGTGTATGGATAGTAATCTGGTGTCTGGAAGTATGGCAATTATTTGAAGGATCTTGTTGATGTGGCATCCTATAAATTCTGTTTGCTGTGTAGGAGACAGCTGGCTTTCAGATTGACTGACTGTGATCCTTAGTAACTGTACAGGGAGGAGTAATGGGGTCTGATGTTATACTGGCAGATCCCTAGAAGCAGGATCCTTTGCAGTTGGAGAGGAGCTGCTACCACTGTCATAACCTTTGTAAGCACTAGGGGTAGGGGCTTGTGATGAGACCAAATGGCAGTGCTCTGAACTGAAGCTGATTGACTCCCAGCTGGAAACAGAGAAATCTCCTGATCTCCTCTGTATCTTTATGTGATAACAGACACCCTGGAGATCTATACAGCACATCCATTCATCCCTCCTCAATAGAGGTAATATGGACTGTACTGTCACCATTTGGAACTTTGTCTGTTTCACAAGTTGATTGAGATAGCTGACATCCAAAATACGGTTACCTATTACAACCACGAAACCGCAGTTACACAAATATGGAAACGTCAACACATATTGAGAGAACCACAAAAACACCTAATATCCTGAAGTGCGAAATTCGAAATGTCGAATCATCACAGTTGGCCCTTCTATGGTATATCTCCTTAAGGTAAGTGTGCAATAGTTACGGACCTTAGGGTTAGGGTGCAGGTTAAGGTAAGTGCATACATAGTAATATATGTAAGCTTTAGCTTAGGGTTAGAAGTAGGGTTTTGTTAAGTGTATGTATGTGGATTATTTATTTTGTTTGGGTAGGTAGTACGTAGTGGGTGGTGAGGTTGGCCAACTATGCCGATTCAACATTTTGAATTTCGTGGCTCAGGACGTTCGGTGTTTTCGCAGTTCACTCAATATGTGCTGACGTTTTTGTATTTGCATATGTGAGGTTTTACGGTTATAATATATACCTCCAAAATACACCTGAGGCCCCTGACTTTTTCAGAACTAAAAAGAAATTGGAATAGACTCCAGATCCTAACTGGTCTCTGGGATCCTGTTGGATGATCCTTTTTTTCTAGCAATTTTGAAACCTTTGTGGCTGCATGTCATACTGACTGGGTAGAATGTCAGGAATCCTTAGTTTCCTCTTTTGGAGTGTAAGAAAATGGAATAATATAGCCTCTGGTGATTATCCTTAGCACCCAGAAATCCAATTAAATGTTTTGCCAGGTTTGTGGATGTAAGGATAAGTGCCCTCTAACTGCCTTCTGAGTGCAGTAGTCTGGTAACACTTCAGGAGCATTGATAAAGTTTCCCATGGAAAGAGCCATGAAAGCCCTTATTATGCAAGTCCACTTTTGTCCCTGGGGAGATGTCCATTCCAGTTACCTCCCTCTCTGTCTCGGAGGGGGGGGGGGCTTGATGATAACCCTGTGATTTTCTGACCCATATCTTCTTACTACTCCTTTGATTCCTAGAACAGGTTCCCTGTGAGGTGGAGAAACAGATTCCAATGGCAGACAGAGTCTTTATTGACTTGTTCACTCCTACTAAATGCTTCTTTAACTTTTGGTCCAAAGAGAATGGAACCATTGAATGGCGCATTAATGAAGGATATCTTAAAGCCTTTCATGAAATCACAAAGATACATCCTGGTATGCCAACACATGGTCATGCCAGTGCCTGCTGCTCTGACTGTACCACTGGCTGCATTGGAGAGTGGATGTATGGCCAAGTTGGTAGACTGTTGAGTGTCCACTGTTTTCTGAACATCAGCTTAAGCTACCCAAGAGGGACTTGGAAAGCTCCAGGGTTAGGTCCCTCTAAAAGTGAGATGTATGCCAGGTAATTCAGTTCTCTAAGTTCTAAAGTCACTGAAGTAGAATTCCATTTCTCCAATGTGTACAGTGCCCTTGACTCACTGTTAGGGGGATGGATAGAAAAACTCTCCTCAAACAGTTCCTTTTTAGTGGTTGCTGCTACTACCATGGCATCTACTGGTGGCTTTTACTCCAATGTTTCCTGTTGTTTGGGGCTACTAAGATACTAGGAATTGTTTCCATTAAATCAGGGACCTTCCATGCCTGCTGTGCCATAAGACCTTTTAAGGGCATCAGTGTGCAGATGAGCCAGTACCAAATTTCTCGAGGAACAGAGATCGATCTGGGGAAGGGGTTTTGGTGGACCAACCCCCAATCTGTTTGTTCAATTACAGAATGAAACAAAATGTGACATCTTCTAGAAGGGGATCTAGGGGGAACTTTCGTCTTCATCCAGATCAGTGTTTTCAGTGACAAACTCTGGAAAAGAGTCTAAGTGCTTCTGTTTGAACATCTGCTTTCTATGACGTTCTCTCTATGGAACCTCTGGAAACAAGTCTAAATAAGAATGGCAACTCGAGTGGCGAGTATCCTCTAAGCCTAAAGGTATTAACTGTCCCCATTGATCAGAATGACAGAAATAAGTCAAATGATCCACTGGGAGTTGGGATGAATCTGAACCCAAAGGCAGAACTTGACTTCTCAGTCCAGCCAAGATTTGTTCAAAGGCCTCACAGACAAACATAGTGATCAGAGCAAAGGAAATGTTCCCTTTATCAAAAGACTCAGGAATTTCCCTGGGCTAATTGACATCAGCTCCGAAGAAGATCTCATACCTAAGATATATACAGAAGAGGCCCCAAGAGGAAGAGATAGCTCTGAAAACTTTGGAGTCAACTCTACCACCGGAACCCCAGCACTGACACTTCAGTTTCAAGACTTGTCTTGATCTGAAAGAATCAGAGTTGAGAGAGTAAGGGATGTTGGAATGTTGTCATTGTCAAAGTTCCTTAAGCTGTCGTCTCTGACTTGAAATGCACTGGGAGGGCCTGGACTCCAGGGGACCAGATATGAAGGGTGGTTTGTTACTGGAGAGAAAAGGAAAGGATAGCTGGTCCCATACCAAGAGCACCCCATGGGGACAGCACCAGGAGAACTCCCAGATGAATTTCTGTCCTTAAAAATGTCATCATTATTTGGTGTATATTCATCTCAGTAAGACTTCTGGTGGAAAAAGCCAAAATTGATGATGATGTCACAGATAGAGATCTGGAGTATCTTATCTCCAGCAAGATGGGTGAATGGAGCCTAGGACTCACTGGCTCAAGGGAGAATCTAGGCTGAGGTGAAGAAGATCAGACCTGAATAGCTGGTGGATCCAATTTCCTTGCAGTTTTAGGTGCCAAACCTGAAAGATCTGTTGGATCTGGGGACCTTTTTCTGGATTTCTCAGATCTTTTCTCCTCGGATCTTCTTTTCTCAGATATTCTTCTCCTGATCTATCTCCCTTTGTTTCTCTTTCAACTTCTCCCTTTCCTTTTCCTTTTTTTAATCCATCTTTTCGCTTGGTGAAGCTGAAGTTGGTCTTGGAGTAATCAACATGGTTTGAAAAGAAGCAGAAGACCCTGTCTAAGAGGGAAACAACACTTTCAAAATAAGTTTCTCTTTCCTGCCTTGAATGGCGGCTCTAGACCCAAGCACAGCACAAACATCATAATACATCTCTAGATGGGCAGAGCCTGAGCAACAGACACAGACTACATGTTTTGAGGTGGAATGTTGTGTCCACAGGCAGTGCACTTCTTAAACTCTTGTTTTTTTTTTCTGACATGACAAAACATTCACTGTAGCACACTAAAATACACTATATAAAGAACTTGACTACCACTTTCTTAAACTCTTTAGAAAAAAAGCCACACAGAAAAAACAACTGTAACAGTTAACTATCTAATAACAATTTAAACTGCCACAAATGTACTTAGTAAGGCTAGCACTAAAAATAACTCACTACAATGGGAAATACCTAGAATATTAAAACACATGTATAAAATCTACAACACTAAGCTAAAGAGTTAAGGAGGAGACCAATTATTAAGGCAAAACAGTAGGTTTCACTTACTGTGAAAAAAAATAGTTTTCATACAATACACACATTTGGAAGATTCAGATGGCAAAAGAGATCTGAGATGATTCAGTGGAGAGGAGGGAATTGTGGGTAGGGGAGGAGTCAGAGCCTCAGATCCATAGCTTTAAAAGAAGGTTCCAAGGTCAGACTGGATCCAACAACCCAAAGGTTGAATTTGATGAAAACAGACAAAAAGAAGTTATGTACTTACCATAATGTTCCATCTGTGTTGTCCATTTGCATTCATCCTCAACTTGGATCTGGACCCATAAGTTGAGGATGAATGAAAATTGACATCAGATCATTGGATTTATCCTTTAACACAATGCCCAATTGTCCTGGTATACAGCCTGCAGACATGAACACTTTATTTTCATTTTGTTTGATTTTAAATAAATACATCACATCCTTTTCAAGCTAGATCAACACATAATGATATCCTATCTCAGCAGTACTTTAACTATAAACAGTAGGCAAGCCTGCCTTGCTGTTTTTTTTTTTTAATATTTAGACCTGCATCTTACAAGTACTGTACTATTCATCACACTTTGCCTCTATGTTTCTGTGAAGACACATTCTGGCAGATGATGAATACAGACTGTATTCTTCATGTTGAATTTTTTTCAAAGATGGTCTCTACAAGATTTATAGGGCTTGGTCTATTATCTCTGCCTAACCTTTTAGCAACAAGAACATGACAACACTGATTTCCATTTCCATACTCCCTAATTACACTTTGACATTCAAAGTAGCTGTTAGCGGCTTCAAACTACAATGTCACTTCAGTAGTAATTTAGTAATTATTTTTTATTTACAAGGTTATGAACTGTAATAATTTTGCATTCAGTCCTGTAAGAAGCACCTGGGGTGGTTTATGTGGATATGGCTTTTGTTTAATTATTTTGGGGAACACTGTTTGTGCTTATAGTCAGTATCCTGTTACAGTACATTTTGAGGTTCATATCTTACTTATCTTTATTTCCTGGAAGGTAAATCCTGGTCCCTACATGTGCAAATACATGCTGGGCTGCATATGTTTCCAGTGACATCCATTTTGTGCTCCTGTAAGTTAAGTGGTGCAGTAGTGTGGGGATGTATTGCGACCAGCTTTTAGTACAAATGAAGTAATGCATTAACATCACTGCTAAATTAATTATCTATGTGTGCTACAGAAGTACACCAGAGTACATGAAGGCCACTGTGAATAGGTTTTAGTGGTGGAGGACTCCAGTGATATACTCTGTACTCCTTGAATGATCCAGCCTTAGCAAAAGGCATCAGAGGGGGAGCTATGGGTTGATGGTGCAGTGGAGAAAACCTGGGAGCTTGACACTTATTATTGCTATTCAGCATGGCAATCTGACACAGTTAGTATTTTTTAGGGGAGTTCTCTTACAAAAAACAAGTAATAGGTTTATGGCAGCCACCCTCCCCACAGCTGATACAGTGTGTCACTGGAGTAGCTGGGTATATAGTCAAGCTGTAGGGCATTACACAGAGCAGAGAGGATTAATAGGCAAGAAGGATGGCGGAAAGCGACATCTCTAGTTATGCCGGGACTAGCAAAGTAGGGCGGTGGCTTCATGGCAGTAGATCCATTTATTTTACTGATTTGTGTGTACATTCTTCCTGGGGGTAAACACAGCCCTTATCTCCTATACAGCCTAATAAAGGGGGCCACTTTGGCCTTCATGAGTTAGTGTGAAGTTTTTGTTACGGGCAACTTTAGTGCATTCTCCATGAATACTGAAGCTGCTGATTAATTATACCTGGAGACACGTGAGAGTATGCTGCAGTACACAGTCAATGTATTAAGCATACCAGTGTACAAGATGATATACATGACATTCCAAAGGCTATACTACAGTTAGGTACTGATTTTCTGAAGTGGGCCCCTGGTTATGGGCTTCAGGCTTAAGCACTCAGCACAATGGTGGCACTTGGGACCTAAGCTTCATTAAGGAGAGGGGAGAAGGATGTCTGGATTAGCTGCATCATGTTCACCTGAGTCAAGTTACACATATTCTGGCTCCCAGCATAAAATATTAACAATACTTAGACAAATAACAAGCACTTGCAATAGCTCTATAACCTAAAAAGAAGCCCGTTGTGGCATAAAGTGTGTGTGCCTTCCTGTGGGAGCAGGGGAGAGATATTGCAACTATGCTATACAAAGAAACAAGACATTAGATAGCTAGATAGATAGACAGAAAGACAGACTGTTGTCTTTATATGTGGCTGGTAACCCCATATGGTGAAATACTGAGACACTCTTGTAATCAGTTTTAATTTTTCATGGATACACACACACATTCTGTCCTAACCTTTATATAAAAAAATCTGTGTTTACAGTATATAACATTTTACAGACAGCTTGTCAGCTCAGTACAGAGGACTAAATCACTTTAACTTTACAATGCCTACCTCCTACCCAAATTGTTTTGAGAACAGCAAAGTCACGCCAGTTATATGACTTTCATAATGAACTACATCTGCTTTAGGATGGACATTCTTACCAGTCACACTGGTAAACTGTATTCTCATTTAATTCTATTTTAGGGTGGGGGTGCTGTTTGTCTTTACCGCCACCTGGATAAGGGGTATGTCAGCCCCATTATAAACAGAATTAATGAAAATACCACATGTACATATGCTTTTCACGTATACATAATATGAACATCTTAAGTTATTCTATCTGTTTCAGGAGGGCAGACATAGTAAACTGAGCTGCTGATATGCTTCATGCTGTAAACATTTCAGTTCCTTAGTCACCATTCACAAACTTTGGGATACTAGAAACATTTCTTAGCCAAACAGCACTTCCCTGACTCCCCTGAAAAGACAGATTTGTACCTAGTGAGTTAATACTTTTGTCTCTAATGAATACAGCATGCAAATATGCAAAAATAAGAATGACTACTTGTAGAATACATGGAGAGTACAGAGCTGCTTGAATTCAGCTGAGTTCTTGAATACAACCACTACTGCTTATGACAATGAAATGAACGTTGTTAAGATGAAATATAAGCAGAAAAATATTAATTATAAACATTGGCCTAAACTGAATCTAGTGTTGGAGAAATATAAAGATACATATAAAGATGATAAAGTGATGATTTCATTACCTTATTTGGAATAGCTTGAGCTACACTATTATAAGAAGTTTGAATGAATGTATAGTATTTAATTTAAAAGAAAAAACAATTGATATGTATACATATAATAAATTGTTCAGTTTACAATTACAAAGGTATCTTAATTTTTTTGATTATAATTGAGACTTAGTGTCTAGTCATTTATTTTAATTACTGTCTAGTCATGTCTTTTAATCTCTGTTTAGAATTTAAATACTACTCAATGATATGACTAAAGTGCTGAAATATTATATGCTAAACCTGTTATTATCTTTATTGAAAACTTTAATCCATCCATCCACACCCGCCCTTCTCTCATTTTTATACATGGAGTCACTGTGTCACTTCAACAGTGACAACTACCTACAGGCAATGTTTACACTGCTGGGAGTTTAAAATAAAGTTATTTGGATTCCATTTAATTCCATTGCTTTTTTTGTATGAGAAGGACTCTGTGGCTCTAATTATTGTTAGTAAAAATGGTTCAGAGCAGTTAGCTCTTTAAAACATTAAGTGAAAAGTACATTATGTTAAATGAATTATAGTGTAATAAGCAACTATATGCATGGCTGACCATCACATGATTAGCGGACACACAAGTCAAATGATATACAGATGCCAAAACTGACACTTACGTTTTCTTTACCAAAAACTATGCAACCTGTGTCATGTCAGGAGTTTAGATTTACTGACAGGAATAAACAACAGAGTTCTTCACATTTAGAGAGGACAGAAAGAAAACCACTACAGAACAATATTTTCTTTATCTGCTGGCTACCCATGCTGTGGTTAACTTAAGCATCATTGATGGCATGCTGCCCAAGCCATGTGAAAATGTCATTAAATAAAACAGTCATCAGGGCTTCTTCAATAAAGTTCACGAAAACCTTGAAAAACACCATTCTTTGTTGCTCAATATGAAAATGTTCACTCTTACAATGCAGACCATTTTATTGGAAACGTCATGATTTCAACCCATTCATTTTCCACTTTTAAATAAAAAATGCATACCTAGCAAATGAGTACAATTCACAGACTATTAGAGTAAACAAAAATATGAACTTGCCTTGGCACGTCCGCTCATCAGTAAGTAATTTGTAGCCTTTCTGACAGCTGCATTCAAAACTGCCCACAGTGTTTCTGCAGAAATGATCACAACCTCCATTATTTACTCGACATTCATCAATATCTGGTAAGGGAAAAGAAAATATCATTAGCAACCAAAGAAAATAACAAAATAATAAGCAATAAAGTGAACAGATTTGCAAACTTTTGTCCCAGGTAAAACACCAATCCTCTTTAAGAAAATCGCACATCTATTCCACAGTAACTACTAGAACCGTTAATGAGGTAAAATTCATTAAAACTTTCAGTGTGATTTCAGCAAAAGAACAATTCCTGTGATTAAAATTACAATTTAACTTTATTACATTACTTGATTTGCAATAAATAATCAGAAGTAGTCACCTAATCTCTCTGATGATACATACAATCTTAATGTTTCCTACCTACTGTTTTCTTTAAAATTCCATTTAACTGAATAAAAGGCAACATTTCTTTATGTTAACAATTACTGCCAAAACACTATTTTAGGGTTTTGCACTGTCATTATTTTTCTCCATTACAATGACTTACAACAGCAGTTGCTTGGTTAATTAAAAGGTCTGAATAATAATCTCTGCTGGAACTCATTAGATCCCCGGCACAGCAGTCTATTCATTTTTATGAGAGTGTCACTGAAGGTTTAAAATAATCTGGAACTTCAGATGCTGTTCTTCCTTCCCAGAACCTTGTCTTTTGATCATTTTAATGTCACCACTTTCATCAGATCATTTGCAGTGACATCTGCTTTTAGTCAGCTGTCTGTTCCTGCTTTGTTGCATTTAACATACTTAATAAACATTTTATTTACCATGTTTATTGCTTGTAACAGCAGCATGCAGACTACTTAAAACAACTGCATCGATTAATAAAAACAATACTAGCTCTTCATTGCTCTTACAGAGAAACAATTCAGGAAATTGAACATGAAAGGCTGATTCTAGATCAGATAGTGTATCACTGACACAGATTATGTATAGATTTACATTTGCGAACCTAAAGCACACTTACTGGTTGGAGATGGTTGCATGGAGTTCTAGTTGACCTGCATACCTGTCTGAGCTGTATCAACCTGCATTAGCTGAGTTACAGACCCTGTGTTTCTAAAGTATAGCCAAACATTCCACTTATGCTCTGCTTACAAGGTCACAAGGCGGCTGAACATGCATGTCAAGAGCTAGTGGGGTTTGACTTTACTTGCCTGAATGTATCCACAAAGACTTAAAAAGAATAAGAAAAAAGTCATGGACATTCATATGCCATACTGCTGAGACATGATGTCCTTAAGGGGTCATTTACATATATCCCATGAATCTCTCTTACAGGAGGTTTAAGGTATCACCCAGTGAAAACTCTAGCTTGGCTAGGTTTTTCTTGCAGTTTTTACTAATTGATTTGTCTGTGTGGCCTTTTTATTCTTTGGTTTGGGTGTTAGTTGGGAAATTTTGCAGATACTTTAATGGTTATGGACATCAGCCATATAGATCCTGTGTTTGTAAACTATAGCCAAACATTCATTTATGCTCTGCTGATGAGGTCATATGAAGGCTGAAACTTGCATGTCCAGAGCTAATGGAGTTTAGCTTTATTGGCCTGAATGTATCCACAAAGACTTTTAAAGAAAAAGTAAAATGTCATGACCATGTTGCTGAAACACTTAAGGGATCATTTGCATATATTTCATAGGCCTCTCTTATTGAGGTTTAAGGTATCACACAGCGAAAATGCTAGTTTGGCTAGGTTTTACGTGTAGCTTTTATTAATTAGCTCAGTTAAGTTAATCCTACATGCACGTCTCAGTTACACCAACCTACATACCTGGCTTAGCTATATTAATCATTTATTCCCATGTCAGTGACATCAGCCTGTGTACTTCAGCTCTGCTATGATGATTTATTTATGTTTCTTATGTATACCAGCATGCACGGTGGTGGTACTGCGGTAGCGTTGTCGCCTCATAACAAGACGTTGTCCCATTCGATTCTCAGCTAGAGCGTCTTCTGTGTGGAGGCATACGTAAATGGGGCGTGCCTTCGTTGAAGGTTGTGTGTCAGGGCTGGTAACCCGGTACGTAAAAATCCACTACCAATCATTAGCGGACCGGAGTTCCGCTGTGGCGACCCCTAACCGGGAAAAGCCGAAAGACACAAACAAAGACACAAACATGTATACCAGCATGCATGACTAATTCAGCTAGGGTGGTCTACTTAGCTAAACCACATTAACTAATGAACCAACAGCTAAACCACTCGGCATAAGTGGGCCATTTAGGACAGCCTGCATTCTTAGCAAGCTGAAGTGACCTCCATATCTAAATCAGTCGATTTGCACCCTTGGTACTGTTAAACTCACCTATGTACATGGGCTGCTTACCTGGGTTAGCTGTGTAAATGATATAATTTTATACCTGACAAAACCACAAAGAGACATTACAGTGCTGTGGAACATTTTGAGACAGTTTCAAATTTTTTTGGGATACAAAATTAATGAAGCTAAAACAAAGGCAATAGTGGTAAATTATGTACCCACATATTAATTGGTTCAGCAATATCCATATTTATGGGGACATGATAGAATGAAGTATTTAGGAGTATGGATTAAAAATGATTCTGGTATGGCAGCTAAGGATATGTGGGAAAAGACTAAACAAAAGATAATACAAAAACCGAGAAAATGAAAGCTTTGTTATATGGATATGGATAGTAAGATACAAGCAGTTAAAATGTTTTTAGGCTCATTAGTCTTAAAACAGGTCAAGCATATTTTTATCAACCAGAGGAGAAGTTGTGGATAGCACTTAAAGACCTGAAGAACTTTACCAGGGAGAGGAAGATGGCAAGAAAGAAGTGGGAAAAGTTGATTCTTCCAGTAGAACAGGGAGGACTGGGATTACCCGATTTGAAGGGGTATTTCCGAGCTACACTGATAAGGCTCCTATACATCGCACAAGCAGAAAACTATAATTCACAGTGAAAAGGGACAATGATGAAACAGGGGAAAAGCTCAAGAAATAAGGAGAGACTGAGATTTTGGATGCAGGTCTTTAAGGAGAATAACAATAATCATGCAGAATATTATATCTATAAAGGAGAAGAAAGTATCCTAAGAACTAAGCCAACACAGGAATGGAGAAAGGAGATTATGCCAACAGGGATGACTGCAATTAGGGATACAGACAAAAGGCAAGAGGGGACTAGAATTTATTGGAGAAAACTGTCAAAGGAACCAAGCTATTGGATGTAAATAACTAGAGAGGGAAATATGACAGAATGGGAAGAAGCCAAGAATTTATTTGGACTGCAGGTTAGTGATTGGCTTCTCTATCAAGGAATGATATCAGACTATAGGCAAAGAGAAAGAAACAGGGAGTCCTAAACAAAAGACCAGCATTAGTAGAGTTTTTAATATAATATGGAACAGAAGCTGCCATTAAAAAAGGAATAATTAGTACAACATATAAAATACTGCATGATAACTATTAAGAATCAATCAGAGGAGGCTAGAAAGGATTGGGAAGAGAGACTGGATAAGCAATTCACAAAGAAACAATGGGAGGATATATGTATGTCTCCCAAATATGCAACAACATTTAGAAGATTTAGAAGATTTATGATTTTTTTCTTGGAAATGTTTACATAGATATTTTTATACCCCAAGTAGACTCCAGAGAATTTTTCCTCAGGAGGACAGCAAATGTTGGAGGTGTGACAGGGAAGAAAGAGGTAATTGGAAACATATTTTCTGGGAGTGCAGTGAGTTGCCAGACTTTAAGAATTCCCTGTGGGATGCACTGTTGGGCGATGCTGGGTGGTCAGATTGGTGTGTCGAGGGAGATGATTTTTCCGAGCTATGATACAGAATCGGAATTGCCTAGACATGGTAAGGCCTTGCTGTGTCTAATTAGGTTGGCTGCCAAAAAAAAAAAAAAAAAAAATCAGTTACTAGAAAATGGAAATTAAAATCTCAATCAACTATACTAGAAGCAGTGAATATAGTAACAGAGATAAGACAACCAGAATTGACATCTTTAGAAAAGAGTAGCAGCAAACTACATATAAAGAAATGGAAATTGTGGGAACAATACATATAGGGGAGGAATGAGGTTTAAAAGATGGCAGGACTTAAATGAGCTTTGTAATGTTTGACTGAAAATGATTTAGTAGATTAATCATATATAATGTTTCCAAATGGGAGTGTGTAAGTATGGTTTGTGATGTTAAATTCTTGCAACTAGGATAGTGTCTGTGTGGTTTGTTTTCATTTATATAAATGTATGACTGCCTATGTTGTTGTAACCCTGCCACTGGGGGATGTACAAGCCAGTGTATTTCTTTGTGCCAGTCCTTAGCTTGAATAAATGGGGAGGGTTATGTTAGAAGGGGCATCCAGTGTAAACTTTTTGCCAAATCAAATATGTGGACAACAATACAGATTTCCATACCACATCTGTTGAGGCTCCGGCTAATGACTGCCTCCAGTACTGTTAGACAGCAGGGTGCTGATGGAGAGTGGGCTACTGTTGGCTGAAGGAGAAGAAGAGGGGGAAGGCAAGCCCGGAGGCAGGAGGAGAGGAGGAAAGTGAAAGTTAGGAGTCTGGAAGTGACGGTAGGAACTTTGAATGCTGGCAGTATAACTGGGAATGGGAGAGAGCTAGCTGATATGATGGAGAGACAGAAGGTTGACATATTGTGCGTGCAAGAGACCAGCTGAAAGTGGACTAAGGCCAGGTGTATCAGAGGTGGGCTCAAATTGTTCTATCATGGTGTGGAAGGCAGACGAAATGGCATAGGTCCTATCCTGAAGGAACAGTATGCAAAGAATGTTTTGGAGGTGAAAACAGTGTAGGATAGGATGATGCTTATGAAGCTGGAAATTGATGGTGTGAGATGAATGTTGTTAGTGCACATGCTCTGCAAGTTGGCTGTGCAATGGATGACAAAGAAAAATTTTGGAGAGCATTGGATGAAGTCTTGGAGAGTGTGCCCAAAGGAGAGAGAGGAGTGATTGGAGCAGATTTCAATGGGCATGTTGGTGATGAGAACAGAAGGGATGAGGAGGTGATGGGTAGGTATGGTGTTAAGGAGAAGAATGCAGAAGGTCAGATGGCAGTGGATTTTGCAAAAAGGATGGACATAGCTGTGATGAATACTTGTTTTAAGAAAAGGGAGGAGCATAGGGTGACGTAGAAGAGCAGAGGAAGATGTACACAGGTGGATTATATCCTATGCAGGAGGGCCAGTCTATAGGAGCCTGGGGACTACAAAGTGGTGACAGGGGAAAGCATAAGATGGTAGTCTGTAGGATGACGCTGGCGATCAAGAAGAGGAGGAGGAGAGTGAGGGCAGTGCCAAGGATCAAATGGCAGAAGTTGAAAAAGCATAACTGTACGGTGGAGTTCAGGGAAGAGTCAAGACTGGCACTGGGTAGCAGTGAAGAGTTACCAGATAGCTGGGCAGCTACAGCACAGGTGGTAAGGGAGACAGCTAGAATGGTGGTTGGTGTGACATCTGGACAGAGGAACGAGGAAAAGGATACCTGGTGGTGGAATGAGTAAGTACAGTTGAGTATACAGAGGAAGAGGATGGCGAAGAAGTACTAGAACTGTCAGAGAGATGAAGAAAGTAGACAGGTGTTAAGAAAATGTATAACTGCAATGTGCAAGCTTAAATGCATCGAGGGTTAAAAAGAAATTAATATGTTTATTCTGCTTATTCTGTGTGAAATATGTGCAGCTGCAGGAGACCTTGATAAGAGAACAATTGACGCCTGAAAGTCTTCCATAGTCAGCAGAGTGTGTATTGAGGCCAGGGTTGTATCTTGACCCTAGGCAAATGTATCATATCAGAACTGGACAGCTGAAGGAGTGTGAGAAACAAGGGAGGGCTGAAATTAGCCCAAGGCCAGGTTGTTTTTCTCAAACATGTTTTTGCAAGACAGCAATTTTCTGACTATGTCAGCAGTAAAACTAACAATATCTTCCTGTGTATATGCAAAGAACTGTATAAGAACAGCATGCTGAACTATGGAAAATCAGACAAACCTTGTACTTACATGCTTTGTCTCCTTGCTGCAAGTAATAAAGGGTGCTTTGCTTGAACCTTACATGCATTGATCTTTGTGTTTTCCTTTACAGATTGGTCCTTCGAGCCGGATACCCTCTCTTCACCTCGGATCAGACGGCCAGGTGGCTGAAACCGTACGGGGAAGAAACCAAATCGGTTCTTCTTATGTGAAAAGTCGTCCGACTGAATTGTCGTCAAACGAGGCCAGCCACTTTCTGATCTGCGACTGAAGGACGGGTTTTCTGCAAATCAGCGATCAATCACGTGGGCTCAGGTAAGGTGAATCTACTTTTTCTGTTTCAAGATCAGGGACTAGATGTGTATTGTTTCTGTCAGATTGTGTTTTCTTACAGTCAGGGATAGAAAAGGTACAATTTTGTCATAGATCAGGTGAAACAGATCAATAGGCTTTAGACAGTCATTCTGAAGAGACTTTTAACAAAATCCGTGGTACAAGTAAAAATCTGAAGGCATCAGGTAATATTTTCTGAACAGTCTACGTAGCGAACAAAATAGGGAAAAATGGGTAATAATTGTGCGAAGACACCCAGAAACCCACCGTTAACAGAAGATGCAAAATACATGCAGTCACAGCACGCAGACAATATTAGATACATTTCAAAATGGGTTATTAAGTATGAATTTGATGGAAAATTAGAAAAATCCTCACTTATCAAACTTATCAAGCAACTTAAAACTGATTCTAAGGGTCAAGTTAAAAAGCAATGACAGTTAGGAATTCCCCAGGCACATAAGTGGCTGGAGGAAGCAAACAGCAGAGACCAAAAGTAAAAAGATTCGAAGACAATGTTTTTAGATAAGGAAGACAATAACTTGGTAATGGCATCGGCACCTCCGCCTCCCCCTTCTTTACCAGAGTACGGAGCAAGTGGACAGGTTGACCCACCCCTATTATATCCTATGCTCACTAGAGATAGGGACATTATAAAACTGAAACTAGCTAAAGTTAGAGATCCCATCAAAACTAGGTCCCAAACAAAGGCAAATAATCAAGAAGAAGGCTCTGAATTATGATAGGTAATTAAGGATACACGACATGTAGAAGAAGAAATATGCCCACTTATAGAAGTTCCGAACCCTCAGGCAAGACAGGAAGATCAGACTCCAACTATCCTACGTATAGACCTTGGACTCCGGAAGATATCCGGAAAGCTACAGAAGGGATTTCCCATCCGAAACTCTCCAGCTATCCTAGTGTATAGACCTTGGACTCCGGAAGATATCCAGAAAGCTACAGAAGGGATTCCCCATCCGAAACTCAATTTCAGAAAATTTTCGGAAGATTTACAAGGAATGAGGCTAAGTTATAACTTAAATGGGGAAGAGATAGAAAAATTAGTTCGACAGATTGTAGGACCAGATTGGTACATGATTTGTGGCAACTATAATCCTCGTGACGCTGCACAAAAACCTCTTCCACATAGCAGTGCAGAATTAGACACTAGAGTGAAGGGACTTAACAGCCCGCATCTCTGAGAAATGAAAACCTAGGGCAGACTGGACTTGCATTAATCAATGTGTCCAGCAGGAGGGTGAATCAGTTGACCGATACTTTGCTAGACTGTTAGAATGTTTTAACAACTACTGTGGGATGCAGGTTCCCGAAGATCAAAAACAAGATTCCCCATATGAACAGCAGTTAAAAAATGCATTTTTAAAAGGTAGTAGTACACCTATAAACAGTTTCATTACAAAACACATGGTTGACCATTGAACGAGCAGGTTACATTCACTACTTGAATATGCTAGACATGCTGAAAGGCATTTTAATAGCAAAAAGAAGAAGAAGGCTCAGGTATTTTCCGTAGAGGACAGAGCAGAAGTTTATGTAGTGCACCCCAGGAAAAAGGGCAGTAAAAATGCACAGGGAGGTAGGCAATCTGATCAGCGATCAGAAGACTTTGAAGGACGCAAGAAAAGGGGAGAATGTTTTAAATGTGGTAAAAAGGGACATTTAGCAAGGGATTGCAGGAAAAATAAGAAGGCAACAACGGAAGATAAAGAAGGTGAGGACTGACTATATGATAGTCAGGAATCACTAGAAGAAATCAGTAGAGAAAGGACAAATGAGGATGTGAAAAGGGAAGCAGAGGAAGTACAGGAAATTGATGACAGTGCAGAAGAAGATGAAGTACTAGATTTAGCTTTATTGAGCCTGGAGCTCTATTTAGCAGATACAAAACCGGAAGTTACACTTTTAGTGGAAGGCAGTGAGGTTAAATTTTTGTGTGATTCAGAGGCATCACAGACCCTGATACACCCCTTCAAATTACCAGACAATTCGGAGTCACCTGATTACATATTGGTCAAAGCAGCGAATGGGCAGCTATACCGCGAGCCCCACTCCCGCAATATCACCATAACAGATCCTGTTTCAGGATTAACACAAAGAAGTAAGATTGTAGTTTCTGTAAAATGCCCAATAAATCTTTTGGGCAGGGATCTTATGCAGTTATTTGGCATAGCGGTGGTTCCAACTATGCAGGGCATGGAAGCACAGTGACGAACCGACATCTTTATGGCTCAATCGGGGGGCGAAATGTTTTATTGGTACAGTCAGGACCTGGTTACAACTGGTCCAGGGACTGTGACCAAAGAACTGATAAACGTAGCCATCAGTAAGGTTGCCTCCCTGGACATTGATAAACAGTACCTGCTGCATTGAACCCTGTATTTTTGTAACACACCAGGGCCTGATAATGAGTATGAAAAAGAATTATTTAAGCATCATACAAACAGATTGGTACTGAGAAACTTATACTGGGACGCAGAAGGGAATAGTGTAGCCAGCTGTTCACTGCCCCAGGAGTTTTTGACACTTTATAATTCCAATCGACTACCACGTTAGCCTAACCAAAAATAAAAACATACGGTGGGCAGACCCAGGGGAGAAAGTTACAAGATGGGAAAAACAAACAGAACTGGAGTTGTGAGGACAGGGAATATAAGTGCAAAAATTGAATTGGGTGACACAAGCTAACCCAGCTGTACATCTGCAGTCTCGCCAAGACAGCTGATGGATACTCCTGTTGACGGAAGAAGAAAACGCCTTACGAGATATACCAGAGACCCTCTGGTCAGCAGGAAAATCAGATGTAGGACTTATCCGTACTGCAGGTCCAGTTAGTATCACGCCAAAATCAGCGTTTAGACCACAAAAGAGACAGTATCCCTTAAGAAAGGATGCAGAGGCAGGGATAAAACCTATCATAGCAGCATTACTTATGGGAGGGGTGCTAGTGGAATCCCCTGAGTCTCCGTGTAATACACCTTTATTTCCAGTTAAAAAAGCCAATGGAGAATGGCGTATGGTTCAGGATTTGCAAGCTGTAAATGATGCAGTAATACCAAGGGCATCTATAGTGCTGGATCTACACACCTTGTTGAATGACTTCAAACCTCAACAAGAATATTTCTCTGTGGTAGACATTAGTAATGCATTCTTTTCAATACCAATACACCCAGACAGCCAGTATTGGTTTGCATTCACATTTTAAGGAAAAAGATATACATACGTGATTACCACAGGGGTATTGTGAGAGCCCTACTATATTTTCGCAAGAAATGTCAAGTAACTTGGCAGGATTTAACCCGCCAAAGGGTAATCAGGTCTTACTTTATGTCAATGACATTCTATTAGCAGCCCCCACCTTGCAGGGAAGATACAGTAGCGCTTCTACAATTTCTAGCTGCTGAGGGACATAAAGTGAACAAGAACAAACAGCAACTTTGGAAAAAACAGATAAAGTACTTGGGATATGTAATACCCAAGGGAGGTACAACTTTAGATGAGGACAGAAAGGTGGCAGTTTTGCAGGCGCCAAAGCCTACCACCAAAAAGGAAATGATGTCCTTCTTGGGGACGACTAATTTTTGTCAAAGCTGGATTCCAAACTATGCCTTGGAATCTGCACCTTTAACTGACCTTATTTACAAGACACCTATGGCAGTGCAGGACTTGTTATAATGGACAACAGAGGCAGAATCTGCTTTCTGTAAGCTGAAACAGTTGATAGCCTCCTCTCTAGTTCTGGGTTTGCCTAATTACCATAAGCATTTTTTCCAGACTGTAGATTGCAAGCAGGGTTATATGACATCAGTACTAACACAACAACATGGTGATAAGCAACGTCCCATTGCTTACTATTCATCACAATTAGACCCAGTGGCACAATCTTTGCCACACTGTGTGCAGGCAGTAGTTGCGGCAGCAATGGCAGTGCAGGCTTCGGCTTCAGTAGTCTTGTTTCACCCACTCACGCTGAGGGTACCTCATGCAGTTGCGATTATTTTATTACAAGAAAAAGTAGCATATCTCTCTCCTGCTAGGCATCACTCCTGCAAGACCATATTGTTGAGTCAATCTCATATGACAATTGAACAATGTACGACCTTAAACCCTTCTACTCTGCTCCCAACTCCTGCAGACGGCACACCACACCGCTGCCTGCAAATAATCAAGCAGAAGACATTACCTAGGAAAGACCTCACGGATGTCCCCTTGGATAATGCCGAGGTGACATACTACGTAGATGGCTGCTGCAAGAGGGGCCCTGCAGGACAGAACCTAGTAGGATATGCAATAGTCTCTGATACTGAAGTTATAGAAGCAAAATCTTTATTGCATCATTTATCTGCGCAGGCAGCAGAATTGATTGCTCTGACATGAGCATGTACCTTAGCGAAGGACAAATGTGTAAACATCTTCACTGATAGCCAATACGCTTTTTCCACTGTACATGTGTTTGCACAACAGTGGAAAAACCGAGGGATGATAACATCTACTGGTAAACCTATAAATCATGCGCAGCTTATTTTAGATCTTTTAGAATCTATTCAGTTGCCTCGAAGGGTAGCTATTTGCAAATGTGCAGCTCATACTAAACAACAGGACATAATTTCAAAAGGTAATGCGAGAGCTGATGCATCTGCAAAACAGGCAGCTACAGAGGTATTCCTTCTTGATAAGGAATTACAACCCTCTGAAATCTTGAATAGATATGTTAAAAACAATGCAGACACTCACTACGCAAGCAGAAAAACAGCGATGGATGAAACGAGGAGCAATCCTCGAAAAGGGGCTGTACATCTCTAAGGAGGAAAAACCAATACTACCCTCTAACTTGTTCTGCTATGCAGCATTGTTGAGCCATGGGCAGTGCCATGTCTCAACAGGGGGGAATGATACAGCTGGTGAACCAGGTGTTCACAACGTATGGATTTACAAACTATTCTGAAAAATTTTGTTTAATGTGTCAGATCTGTAACAAACACCATGCACAGGGGGCGATAAAGCCTAAGCGAGGGAGTTTTCCCACACCACCATACCCATTTCACACTATCTGTATGGATTTTATAGAGCTGAACAAATGTGAAAACAAGAAGTACTGCCTTGTCATTATAGATATGTTTTCCAGGTAGGTGGAAACCTTTCCAACCAAAAATCCAGATGCAGCTACAGTAGCAAAGGTACTTGTTAAGGACATTATTCCTAGGTTTCGTATCCCGGAAAGAATCTATAGTGACAATAGTACACACTTTGTAAATCAAACCATACAGCAGCTAAGTAAGTTTTTAGGTATTTTTCTAAAAAATCATTGTGCATACCATCCGCAGTCTGCAGGACTGGTTGAAAGGCTTAATGGTATTCTAAAAAGCAAACTGAGGAAATTGATAGCTGAAACAGGGAAAACCTGGCTGTACTGTTTACCCCTGGCACTGTTGAACATGAGAACTGTCCCTACAGCAAAAGGACTGACTCCCTTTGAAAAGCTGTATGGAAGGGCTTATTACACACCCCAGTGGAAACCTCTCATGTCATCAGACCAGGAAGCTGATTTTACACTAGCTGAATATATGAAAAAGGTGTTGAGTTCTAAACATCTGTTGCAGTTTAATTCTGTTTCAGGTCAGAAACAAGCCAAAACATCAGAAGTGACAGTGACGCCAGGGGACTGGGTGTGGATTAAAATTGTGAAGTGAAAGACCTGGGCATCGCCAAAGTGGGAAGGTCCCTACCAGGTGCTTCTTTCAACACCTACTGCAGTCAAGATAGCAGAATGGGCTTCGTGGATACATCTGACGCACTGTAAGTTGGTGAGAAACTTCGAACTGGACAAAGACCTTACCTCTCCATTGGGACCCTAAGCACAACGGTCTGGCTACAAAGGGGGGTCAGATCAATAGGAACTGATCCGTCTCAAACCCAGTGAAGCAATCATCGGTGCTAAGGTCCTATAGGGCAGAGAGTAAGATCACATGTCCTAAGTAAAATGACTGAATCAAGAAAAATCAAAATATATCTTTTTGGAAGAACCAGAGAAGACAGAGACAATACGTAACAACCATTTCCACAGAAATATTGCATGACCATCCTATTGACCATCATGGTAACAATAATCTTTTTGTTATGGCCATTTCTCTTCTCTGCTATGCAAGTAGAACTTAGTAAGCGTGAGTGGCACCCGAATTTCAATACTTACCAGGCAATCAAATACGTGGATGCTGAGCCATCTTGAAGTAATTCAGCAAGTGTCAGCCATGACCAAACCAGGACCAAATACATTGACGGACTTTTTTCAGAAATGGTTCGGGTGTTGGGGCAGCATCCTGATGAACATTCTGATTGCCATCTGTGTAGGGGCAGCCATACTGATGGTGTGTGAATGCTGCTGCATCCCCTGTATGAAAGGACTAGTTAAGAATATCATAGACGCTTCAGTTTCAGAAACTTTATATCAGAATGTTGAATTCGAAGAATTACTCAAAACTGAAAAAATGCTTTCACAAGCTTAAAATGAATGACTCTCTAACTGCAAATCCTAAGTAGGAAATGGTTATGGGAAGAAAAACTGTTTATGCTTGTTCTGAAGGTAGAATAAAGTATTAAAAGGGGGGAAATATTAAGAAAATGTATAACTGCAATGTGCAAGCTTAAATGCATTGAGGGTTAAAAAGAAATTAATACGTTTATTCTGCTTATTCTGTATGAAATATGGGCAGCTGCATGAGACCTTGATAAGAGAACAATTGACGCCTGAAAGTCTACCATAGTCAGCAGAGTGTGTATTGAGGCCAGGGTTGTATCTTAACCCTAGGCAAATGTATCATATCAGAACTGGACAGCTGAAGGAGTGTGAGAAACAAGGGAGGGCTAAAATTATCCCAAGGCCAGGTTGTTTTCTCAAACATGTTTTTGCAAGACAGCAATTTTCTGACCATGTCAGCAGTAAAACTAACAATATCTTCCTGTGTACATGCAAAGAACTGTATAAGAACAGCATGCTGAACTATGGAAAATCAGACAAACCTTGTACTTACATGCTTTGTCTCCTTGCTGCAAGTAATAAAGGGTGCCTTGCTTGAACCTTACGTGCATTGATCTTTGTGTTTTCCTTTACAACAGGAGTACAAGGAGATGAGGAGTATGGTTAAGTCAGAGGTGGCTAAGGATAAGGCATATGGCAAGTTGCATGAACGGTTGGACATTAAGGAGGGAGAAAAGGACCTGTACCGATTGACTAGACAGAGGGACCAAGTAGGGAAAGATGTGCAGCACTTTGGGTGATAAAGGATAATAAGAGAAATGTACTCACAAGTGAGGAGAGTGTGTTGAGCAAATGGAAAGGGTACTCTGAGGGCTGATGAATGAAGAAAACGTGAGAGAGAAAGAAGGTTAGATGATGTCGGGATAGTGAATCACGAAGTGCAACAGATTAGCTAGGAGGAAGTACGGACATCTATGAAGAGGATGAAGAATGGAAAGGTTGTTGGTCCAGATGACATACCTGTGGAAGCATGGAGGTTTTTAGGAGTGATGGCAGTGGGGCTTTTAATCAGATTGTTTAATGAAATCTTGGAAAGTGAGAGGATGTCTGAGGAGTGGCGTAGAAGTTCACAGGTACTGATTTTTAAGAATAAGGGTGATGTCCACAGCTGTAGTAACTACAGAGGGATAAAACTGTTCATGCTGTGGCTGATCAGTTTTATAAAACTGACCAGCCACAGCATGAAGCTATGGGGAAAAGTAGTGGAAGCTAGGTTAAGGGAGGTGATGATTAGTGATCGGTTTAGTGTACAGTTTCATTCCAGGAAACAGCACTACAGATACGATGTTTGCTCTAAGGGTGTTGCTGGAGAAGTATAGAGAAAGTCAGAAGAATTTGCATTGTGTCTTTGTGGACTTAGAGAATGCAAGTGACAGGGTGCCTAGAGAGGAGGTTGTGGTATTGTATGAGGAAGTCAGGAGTGGCAGAGGAGTATGTAAGAGTGTTACAGGATATGTACAAGGGCAGTGTGACAGTGGTGAGGTCTGCGGTAGGAGTGACGGATACATTCAAAGTGGGTG